>NC_139623.1:102502074-102532074 GCF_964638095.1 Poromitra crassiceps
GACTATATGAAGCTCCACCTCACGTTAGTCGGCTGTGCAATGGAGTGGGGCGAGGAGGAACGAATTCCACCCAAACCTAGTCCAATTTTTTTTTTTTTTTTTTTTTTTTTTTTTTTTTTTTTTTTTTTAATAATTAAAAAATCGATCCAAATGCCACAGGATCGATTCCAATCCTTAACGATCGATTATCGATTTTCGATAATTGATGAACATCCCTACCCCATACACACGTGCACTTCCCTCTCTCTTTCTCCTCCCCTCTGCTCTCTCTCTCTCCCCTCTCTCGCAGATGCCGAAGTGCGCAATAAGCTGTGACACTTGTGATTAATTCTGCCTGAACAGATCTCCTTACTTACATAATTCTTCTACCAATTATGTTGTTTGTTAAGCATACAGTAGCAGGGAGTTCCCCAACCCCCGGTAGCCAGCGATTTCTCCGCCTACTGGCCTCTGGCCTACCGGTTACTTTATACACTGTAATTAAAAATAATAATAAAATACAGTGCACCTGAACGCAACATACAAGATACCCGCTGAATAAGTGTCCAAATGTTCATGTCATTCTGGCCAATACTCCACTTCTGTTATAACATTTCAGTCTGGAATATGGAATATCTTTCAATAATCTTTATGACTAAAAGGCTCGAAGTAATCTCATGTGTAAGAAATGACTGTTCTACATTGAAGTAGAAATGTAAATAATTAACTTTTTTTAGCTTCAAGAGTGCATTTTTGTTCATATGACCCTCAACACAGGCTTTGAGAATCCCGGGCCACTTACTGATACTTATGCTTAAATTAACCCACTGATTCTGGTTTATTTCAAGAAAAACATTTTGCATTTTTGTTCGTATGACCCTCAACACAGGCTTTGAGAATCCCGGCCCACTTACTGATACTTATGCTTAAATTAACCCACTCATATTCTGGTTTATTTCAAGAAAAACATTTTGGCTAGTGGAAATTCGAATTGGCTGGTAACTTCTAGCAGCCATATTGGCAGGTGGTCAAAAAAGCTAATTTCAAGCCCTGCAGGGAGAGCAAGTGGTGACATAGGAGTGAGTGAGAAAAGGATCAAATATTGGTGTTTAACACATTCACTGCCAGCCATTTTTTTTTTTTACTGTAGGTAGCTTCTGCCAAGCCGTTTTTTGAGGATTCTGGCTCATTTTACAAGAGCCGAGGATAATTTTCTGCTTGGACTTTGTGAACACGAAGTTCACAAAAGTACTAATAGAATGTGTGCTTTCTCTGCCTAAAAGAGTTAGTTTGTAGAGTTAGTAGTTATGTAGATATTAGCCGTTGAGTACAGCATGGTTTCAGCGTGTGAGACAGGAAGCTGAGATAATCGCAGTTTTGTGAAATTCAATCAAACAGGCAGAACAGTCACTTTAACCATTTATTTTTTGGCATCAGTGAGAGATCAGACATCTGAACAATATAGTTCTGAACACCCTCTCCTTTAAACTCCTCCCTCCGTGGGCGTGTCTGGTGGCGTTTGTCACAAGCCAGTTTCTCCTGCCTGTCTGAGCAGTGAGCAGCCTCCCTCTCTGGCGGCCCCTCGTCGGCGAGTGTGGCGAGTGTGGACTGTGGATGGGACTCAATCGTTTCTTGGATTTTCGGTTGAGAGCTTTGATGAAGCTTTGTGCGATTCTAGGCTTTATGCTGCCCACCCAGGCTATTTTTGGAACCCCCCACCGTTGTGCGCCGGTGTGCAGCAGCGTGAAAGCGTTTTCGCCTACAGTATGAGAATGAGGCTCGTTCGTTTCTGGGTTTTCGGAATGCGTGCGATTCTGGCCTTTCTGCGGGTGTTTCAAAGTGTGTTTCACCCATAATCTATTATGCAAATTTGCAATCCCCCACGCCAGCACCGCTCTACGCTCTCTGTGTGCTGCTGCTGGCGCGGCCGCTCTCGGGCGAGTCTGGTGACTGATGACTGTAAAATCGCCAAGCCATTTCCTTGAGAATGGCTTGCTCCCGCGGCTGTTTTTGGTTGGCTTTCTCTCTGTCGGGAGAGCACTGTCGCCACTTAGTTGGTCGGTAAAATAGATTATACACATTCAATACTTCCAATATTTTTATAGGAGACGTGGGGGACATTGATCCACGTAGCACCGTCAAAAAATTTATTTTTTATTTTTTGACGAGTCAACTCGTCATTGGCAGTGAACGGTTGGATTGTGTTTGACGAGTCAACTCGTCATTGGCAGTGAACGTGTTAAGACTGAATAATGACATCACAACTGTTAATTTAAAATTAGTTATTCCTCTAAACCTGACTTCAAATGCCCCAAATCTTTCCGCCGTTTGGCCCCCAACCCTCAGCAAAATCTGGCCCTCTGGTGGCGAGGACATTTTTTTGTGGTCCTCTCTATCATCAAAGTTCCTGGGTTACGGCATGACAATATTTGTTCGGCCCCCGGCAACAATCTGGGTTTCTCATGTGGCCCCCCATGAAATGGAATTGCCCACCCCTGATCTAGCCTCTTGAATTGGTTCTCAAAGTGAACCAGATTCATGAATTTTAGTTTAAAATGTAAAAAAAAAAATCTTACAGGGGGCATGGCCCCAAGAGGGTCCAAGCAAGGTCTACCCACCACAATCTCTCCAAATCCTGTGGGAAACATACAGTTATTAGTATTTTCTTTGTTCTTAAAAATATACATTGCCTGTTTGTGTTTTGCAATATGGATATTGTTTTATTTATAATTAAATTGAGCATTGGGCCTTATACATATTTGAGGTTTGTTTATTAATTGGGAAAAGGACCACCTGAACAAACGCCGCGAACATGATCTTTTTCAATCTGACTGGCTACTCAAACGTTTGGGGAATTCTCTGCAGTAGCTACCTTGCAAAGTCTTTCTCGACTGGCGGTTATAGTTTGTAGACAGAGTTACCTTATCCAGGGGCAGCTGGTGCGTTTTTGTCCAGGGGGCTGTATAGCCTAGTACCAAAAATTGGGCTGGATCTGGTTGAAATCAATATCATGATAATAATCATAAGGATTTTCTTGATATCATTACTGTTATTCATGCTAGGTTATTTATGGAAATAAACACTCCAACAACAATTAATAAAGTATTCTCTGGCAGGGATAATTACCATAGTGTGTAACACAGCTGTTTACAGAGGTTACACTTCCCCACACCATAGGCTATTAGCCTATTATTGTTTTTACTGCTGTAGTGTGTTGGTCATGTTAATGTAACTGCTTTTGCAGGCTAAACATTAATATTTTTAGAGGTTAGAGTACAAGTTCCTTGTACAATTTACAGCATTCGTTTTTATGCAAAGCCTGTGAGTCCTAGGGCCCTATCGTTGTACGGCGCTATCGTTTGCGCTGCCAAATTTGCGCTGCGTTTGCGCGCCTCTTATTGCTATCGTCTGCCTCCACCGTCCAGTTTTGCGCTGTGATGACACAGGTGTAGGCGTGGCCCAGGCGTGTCGGTGGGTCTCTAGCCTATCATGTGTCTCGTGCAAGTGTCATTTAGCACTGTGGGGAAGATACCGTCGGTATGTGGCGAGCGCAAAGAGAGGTTTGGGAGTTGCCCGTTCCAAAATAGGCGTTCCAGCGCAATGTGTTAGAAAAAAATCGCCTTGGGTGCTCTCAATTTTAACGCAAGGGAAATAGCTGGTCTTAGCGCAAACGCAGACGTACGCCTGAGCGCAGACAGTCTCCACATCTCCGTGTAGTGCAGGAAATCCTTGATTGGATCCATTTACGCACGGCATGGATGTCACTCCACTCGCACCTGCACACACTCTTCTCTCCTCGGAATGCCATGTTGATTTTCAACTATTGCCTACATTGCAGAAAAAACACCTTGATTTAAAAATGAGAATTCGTTTGTCATGGTTTTATTAGGCTACATAATTCCCGACCATACAGGTCTGTGGTGTAACATTAGATTACTTTAGGTAGGAGAGGGTAGGAGAAAATAAAAAGCAAATGTTGATCTTTTCCAACCATTATACGTTTAATAGCACCGCAATAGCCCTCTCCACTTCCCTCATCGGGGGAGAGAGAGAGAAGACACCCTCTCCCCATCAAGCAGACAGTGACGGAAGCATGTGTCTTTATGTGCACCAAGGGGAAAATGACGGGCTAAATTGGTGGGATTCGATGTATATATATTAATAGAAACTAATAGAAAATAGCTGATTACGGTAATAAAATGTGTGCTAGTGGAACGAAATTCAACTTCAAATAGAGCAGCATCACTCATCGCCGGCTCTCAGTACACTGCGCAATTACGCATGCAGTATACTATGCCCGCAGCGGAGATGCAGGAGAAGAGAGCTCGAAAAGGAATAGGCTAAGCATATGTCCATACAGTCAGACATTTGGGCAGCAGCCCTTTTTCAGCATGTGAAATGGCAATAATACACAGGTGATTCACAGGTGGGTATGAGCACGTTATTTGATTTCTATGACAGCCTCACATCTCTCTCTCTCCCTCTCCCCATCTAGGCTATCTTTTCTCTGTCCCTCTTTCTCTCTCTCACTCTCCCTCTGAGTGAGGAGGAAGCTGCTGACGTGACGCTGGGCATGGGCATGACCACACCTCCACAATGCTTTTGGGCATAAACACGCCTATACGGAGATGTGCGCCGAGATGACGTGAAGCGCAGCGGGCCGACACGCCCACAATTAGGGCTTTGCCGACACGCCCACAATTAGGGCTTTGTGCTATTCCAGCGCAAAACAGGCGCTTACCGCCATCGGGAAGATAGAGCCCCTAGGCATGACCCCCCCGTGAGATTTTTTTAAAACATTTGAAAGTAAAATGCATGAATTTGGTGTACTTTGAGAAAGCACTTAAGAGCAAAATTAAAAGGATAGATCTATGAAGAACATGTCATACTGTGCTGTGGGTTTACAATGACAAACTAAATTTCTCCCTATAGGTCAGGGATACTCAACTTGCTTTGCCCAGGGGCCACTTTCATGAAATGATAGAAGGCGAGGGGCCAGTTAATAAACAAACAATATACATTTTTCTGTAGCGGGTTGTAGGTTTTTGGGGTGTCAGCCGGAGTTTAGGCTGACAATGTTGTGCACATCGGATAGTTAGTTAGGTTAAGTTAGTTAGGTTAAGCACATACATAAGTGCCTGGGTAGCGAGCAGATGGTGGTATTTGACAATTTAGCAGCTAAATCATAGATTATTGAAAGGTATTCCATATTCCAGACTGAAATGCTATAACAAAAGTAGAGTATTGGCCAGAATGACATGAACATTTGGACACTTATTCAGCGGGTATCTTGCATGTTGCGTTCAGGTGCACTGTAAAAAAAGAAAGAAAAAAAAGTTTTGTCAACATCTTGTTGTGGCGGTCAAAATCCCTTTGTTGCGGTGCGCCATACATTCCCCTATGTATGGGAAACACTGAGAAATAACTCACAAAAATTGACTATTGCACAACCGATTTTAAAAAAAATCCACGAAGGGGGTGGGGGGGGGGTTGCCCCCCCTTCCCCCCCACTGCCTACCTTGCCATACCTTGCCTTTTGCTGAAATGACACCACTACTGGACTGCCATTACCAGAGCCACAATTAAGACCCACAATAAATGTAGGTCATGCAGCAGACATGCACTTGTGACGCATGGTGACACAGCGCAGTAGCCTAATATGCATTCATGTAATTAGTGAAAATGCAACATCTGTTAATATCCTCAAAGGAGAGGGAAGTCACATGATAAACCACAAATTCTCAAAGATAATTTGGGCAAGCAAGCTGTTTCTTAGGCCTAAACAGATGGATTACACATTGAAAAGCAGAATTGCTTTAGCTGCAATATAGGTTTTTGTTTGAACACATGGACCTTGCATTTCTGTGCCCATTTTGTCATTTGCTTTTCTTATGTGTGCATATTTTCTGTGTGTCTTCTTTATAGACTACTATTGTGCCTCGATGCTTAACAATCATACAGGGAGAAGAAATCCAGTGTAGAAGAGGCAGAGCAGAGATACTAATTCATCCACTAACAGCAGCCTCAGTAGACCATAACACAATGTAGACACTGCTTGCCTCCGACCTCTTCGACGGCGTCTTCTGTACAACCAGGCACGGCATGCCACTCCATTGTTCTCTTTGCACTCATCTTTTCTCCACTGGAAAACTACTTTCTCTGCCTAGATGTATACAGCACAGAGAAGCCCTTTCTCCAGGTGTTTGTTCAGAGTCATCGTGAAAACATAGCAAACTGAACTGAATTGACAAGACAGGTTGAGGAAAAGTGGCCATGGCAAGGGTACATCAAAAACATAAATTACATTAAAATAACTCCTGGAATACACTGAATAAGGCGTGTGGATTTTTCATTTAGAGTATCTGTATTTCAGCCCTTTCAATAGAAATCTCTTTGCCACTTGGCACATACAACTCATATGCTCAATATTTTGTTACAGCCCACATGGCAGTTGTTAGTGTCTGCTCTGTTCCTGGGAAGTTTGTGGTTCAAGCCCTGGGTGAGTCGTCATCAATGGCCCATGCTCTGCTTGTCATTGAGTGTTCAATGGACTGAGGGATAAGACTCTCTGACGGACTGCTATCTTTTCCAGACGGTTGCAAGTTGTTTCTCACCACATACAGGAGATAAGACTGCCTTATCAGCCACCTATAGGCTTGAACAAGACTCACTTTCTCTACTCTGTCAATGGAAAATGCAATACTCACTTTCTCTACTCTGTCAATGGTAAATATACAGTCAGTGATTAACAGAGTGACAGTATCAGCTTAGATGAAGATGCCATGTGCACTTGACCAGCAATTGAATTTAATAACCTGTGTATTTGTTATTTAAACATTTTACAAATTGCAGGGATATTAGGCTATATGGAAGGCGGAAAATGTTCACCCCTCTATTATTCAATGACATTTGATAGTGTATTTTTCGTTAAAAGAAAAGAAAAAACTTGCGTGACATAGACCGCCTGATGAATCTTAGGTGTGTCCTGGTGGCCTATGTTGGCTAGGTGTTTACCACATACCACCAATCTCAGTCTTTCAGAGGCTGTAGCGGGCTCAGGTTTAAAGCTAGAGTGAAGCACCTGGTATTATGTGAAACTAGAAGACCTAAGGTATCAGGGGGTAAAGGTAAAGGGGGCTAAATTATGCTCTAAAGTTAGGATACATTTTGATGAGTGAAAAATCTGAAATTTTGGTCGCAACTTTATGACTAAGGAAACATGTGGCTCGTGAGGCTAGACCGGTTTAGAACCACTGTTTTAGATTACGGTACATCCCTGGTCATAGAGTGCACCTATTTAACAATGTATGCAAAAAAAATCACAAAAATCCTATTTCTTTGGATTTTTACGTCAGAATTCAATCATGTTTTCTTCATTTAAAACTAAATATGTACAGTGTGTGCTTACAGTACATCAGCATGTAGCAATTTCAACCAATAATATGACATCCGCAGCTATCAATCAATCTCCAACTGTCATTCTCCGGCAACTGTGCGGTGCTGACACAGCTAACGTTAACAGGCTAAGGTTTTTCTGTGTTGGGGGAAGGGGGGGCAAAGGCTCATCAAACATGTACAACCTGACTCGCAAGGACGCGTGATTTCTATTCGCACATAGGATAAGCAATAACCACGCCCTGTGGCGCCGGGATTGGCCAGAAGCATTGAAGCTTGGGACTAAAGCACCTGGGTTTTTTCATCTTTTAAAATAAAGATGTTTAAAAAACTTTTGCTTGTTACATTTTCAGTGCTGAACCTTCCCAGCAAACATTTTCACGTATAACGACCGTGTGCTGTACGTCAAACCACTACATCTAGTCAGGGTCTAATTATATATCCGGAATGGAAATCGTAGCGACGTAATTCCTCTACTTCCACACGTGTCCAGATTAAACGATTTTTGCTACATCGAAAGAAAAAAAATACGACGATCCTGCGGCTTCGCAGTCCTATGTCTTAACCATTACGCTACGGATCTTGTTAGAAATAATGCGGATTTGGTCATATATAGAGATCCTTAACATTGACAACTTAGCATTTTGACGTTACGGTCCCTACTGGAATTTGCATTGCTAGGCTAGCTGCCTCGCTAATTCTGTTTCATGATTACAACCAGCGATGAGACAGGTATATTTATATAATTTACGATAATGTAACCAACGTGACTTGACCATTTTAGCAGACAGCATACAGCACACCCAATACCCACAACACTGCGTTCAGTTATGGCAAGAGAAATGGGACAACACCACAGGATTCAGGAAGTTTGTGATAAATACAATAGAGACACTTGCTATGGGCACTTATATGACATAAACGTGTTTTCATATTAAAAAAAGAAAAGGGCGTTCAATAAAAGTCGTCATTGCACGTGGAGTGCATGTCACACTGTGACTATCTGATCACACAACAGGTAAATTGTCAATCAAATGTCATTTTATTCAACAAAAACACAAAAGACACCTACATGTGGTGTTTTCAAAGAAATATGAGTTTAATATTTTTTGTTTTGAAGTGACAGTCTAAACGTTACTTTGGAGGAACGTGGAGAGAACGTCAGACTTTCTGGGTAGATGCCAAACCACAATTATATCGTCTGGTGACGTCGCGGTCAAGACGATGTTTGCTGGGTTTTCTCTGGGTAAGAATTGAGCTTGAAATTAACGATATGATACATTATATTATATGAGCTATGAACGTGAACACAACACCGTTTATATTATTGCATGTTTTTGTAGATTGTGTACATTGTGTAGATTACAATTATTATGCTCTCGAAATCGCTGTCTGTTCTCAAGAGCTATTCAGTTGGTTCATGAAATCGCTGGGCTGCGTGCCCTCCAGTGTTTGTGGTGTGGGAGATTCCAGCTGTCAAAAGAAGAACGCTCCTGGCCAATCCCAGGGCCACAGGGCGTGGTTATTGCTTATCCTATGTGCGAATAGAAATCACGCTCCCAGGACAAAGTATTTGTCCGCTCCCTCGTCTTCCTCTGCCTCCGGCAGCTCGAGAGGTACCCCTGCCTGTTCCGGTAAAGGGGGAGATGAAGGGGAGGAGTAACGTTAGTCCTCCCAACTCAGTGGAGGATAACGTTAGCAAGGCTAGTATCCAGCTCATCGCTGTCAGTAGCTGGGTTTCCATTTGACTGTTTTTATTCGCATTTTGAATTTGCGCATAAAAAAAGGTAATGGTAACCCCCAAATTCGGAAAAAAAAATCCTCTGATTAGCAAAAAAGTTTTACGCTCGCTTGAGGTGGATTTAGACGAATGCGAAAAAGAATTAATGCGCATAATCTGAAATGGAAACACATTTTTTGAATAAACTCTGACGTGTCAATATAGGCAGTGCGAGGGCATCACGCATGGGACAAAAACACATAAGCTCGACTTGCACTAGGCCTATATGAGATAAGAAAGGCCACATCTGGCCATGAAATAAAATATTAAATTATGATGCATAATCGCTGGAATGGCCAAATTGAGATAGCGCAAATTTTCCATTCCTTCTTCACAAAGAAGCAATGCTCACCTCTATTCAGTCAAGGCAGCCGTGCAGGTCTCCATGCACTGCGCATTCCACAACAAAACAACATCGCCGGTTCAGATTTTTCATTTGTTTTGTTTTCTCCAGATAATCCCGTATTCTGGTTTAACACGCTTTCTCTAACTTGGCCCAGTTGTTGTTGTGGGCGCTGGTAGATGCGTTCCATAACACACAGTCAGAATGTAGGCTATTCTGTTGCCCACTGAATGTATTCTGTTACACACTGTTAATGACAACTGTTATGCAAAGCTGTTAATTGTAGCAATATACAAGTTCATATTCTTGCTTGTGGCATACGAATCGGTGGCTGTAACAGAGATCAAAGCGGCTGGATCAGGTGAGCTGGCGCTGTGCAATTAAGCACGGCTTCAATGCGCAGATGAAATATCATCAAAGTTGCCAATTGATTTGTACTCCCGCCACCCACGGCTCATCCAGCACTCCTCCAGTTTGCCCATTACATTATTCAGGTGTTTGTTGTTTTTCTTCCTTGGAAATTTTAAGAGATGTTCAGTCATCAAGCCTTATTTCCTATTGAGTGACGAGACCTCATTGGCGCTTGGCCAATCCCAGCACTTGACTGCTGCGTAGGCGGGCACAGGGCGTGGTTTAGCCGGAACGTGCATTGTTTATTTGCTCTTCAACCCATTTAATGGAAACCTGATGGACTAATTCGCATTTAGTTTTTTGCAAATTTAAAAAAAGATTTGCAAAAACTAATTTGCATTTTAAATGGAAACATGGCTACAGTTAGGTGGAAGACTAGTAGATCCACGCACAGTATGGCAAAATCGGGATGTTGATATCTATCACATTTGACTCCAGATCTAATGCTATCAGCACTCCAATGTTCTCCACCAAAGTACTAATGAGAAAAGATGAGCCTCTGACACGTCTGTGCCAAAAACCTGGCAACCGTTGTCTCACAAGAGACTGGCAACAAGCCTGTGTTGCTGGGTCTGTCACTCAAAAGGTGCTTTCACACCGGCCAGAGGTGGGCAATGCCCACCCAGACAGTCCTCTCGACTGTATTGAGAACGAGAAACACAAGAGCTGTGACAGACTCGACTGTCGCCCTCCACTTAGAGAGCTGCACGAGCCTGAAATCTCGACCCGAGCCCTCCCCTGTACACCGACGGACACGCGGCACACACGGCTTGTTTCGTTGTTTTTTACACACTGACAGCACGCTGTCTGTCGCTGACTGAGCGGAAAGCTACATGTCATGACATGAGTCCTGGCAGACTAACGTCACGTGAGGGTATGTGTGTGACTGTGTGACTGTGTGGCTGGGGGAGTGTCTGTGCACTCCTCCTCTTGGTCTGACTGCTCTGCTGTGTAAAATCAAGCGAGTAATACAACGTTATTTAATTTAATTATTGAAACGCCTTTCAATCCAGGAGCGGTGGCTGTCACTTGAAAGCACACCCCAGGACGGGAATGTGGCGGTGCTGCTTGGGTGTGTGTGAAAGCAATTTCTGTGGCGAGGCTGCCGGTTTTGCGGGCTTTTGAACTGCAATTTTGCGTGATCTGTGTGTGAAAGCGGCTAAAGACTCCTCCCTAGAAGTAATAAAGCACATGAAAGACATCAAAAGTTGTCAGCTCTGGTAGCCGTTCAGGAGAGGGAGCAACAAGATTACTCAACAGCAGACCTGAAGCCTGAATGCTTGGAGAAAGTGGATCCACGCACAGATACCTGCAGGCTTGACACACTTGATACCTGGTAAACCGGAATTGGTAACATGCAATTGGTTGCAGGCAAGAGTAAAGACTAGACATAG
The DNA here is from genome assembly GCF_964638095.1 of Poromitra crassiceps. Classification (NCBI taxonomy): domain Eukaryota; kingdom Metazoa; phylum Chordata; class Actinopteri; order Beryciformes; family Melamphaidae; genus Poromitra; species Poromitra crassiceps. The sequence continues at coordinate 102,513,377 of NC_139623.1, forward strand.
ACTGTTGCTGAAACGATCTGACAGCATGAAGCTGGCAGAGCTGATTCTTATCGCCTTTGACAGTGACATCACATTTCAGTGAACAAGCGTCTGCAGCTAAACAGGGACAGGAGTCTGTTGCAGCTCAACAGGAACAGGAGTCTGTTGCAGCTCAACAGGGACAGGGGACTGTTGGCAGCTAAGCTGCTCACAGCTGGATTGGTGGAACCTGCTTGTAGGCTACTGGTAGCTGGCAGGCTTGACAGAAGGCTGAGCGATACTACGGGGACCTCCCAGGGCCAGCTTGACCACAGTACAGGCACCTCCGGGTGTTTAAACAACACTGTGTCTGCTCAGGGGTGAGGTGAGCCCCACTGCCCCGCATTGCGAAGGCCCGAGGTGGGTGTTGACGCAATGTGATTTCTGCCCAGTTGCTTGGAGGTGCTCACTGGAGGGCTCAGACTGGTGGGCTGCGGAGGAGAAAACAGAATTAGTATGTGGCAGAGGGGGCCAGTGCCGCTTCATCCAGAGCAAGGGCAATCATGGACTCCAAGCCATTAGACTTCACGAGCGGCCAGCTCGTCCTTTAATTCCGGCGACAAACCGTGGAGGAATGTGGCCAGCAAAGCATCCTCAGACCAGGCTGTTTCAGCGGCAAGAAACCAGTAATCCGCCACCATACACTGCCCTTGACGGAGATTAAGAAGGCGAGTGGCGGCATATCTGCCCCGGTCGGGATGATAAAAAATCTGCTTAATTTCTTGTGCGAAGAGGGAATAATCAAAACAAAGTCCAGACTGCTGCTCCCACAAGCTGTTTGCCCACTGCAGCACCCTGCCTTTTAACAAAGTGATAACGTAACCAATCTTGGAAACGTCTGAAGGGAAGCAGGAAAGCTGGAGTTGGAAAACCAGGGAACACTGAGACAGGAACCCACCAGGAAGACGAGGGGGCCGCGGGAAGCTGATCATTTACTTCTTTTATTTATTTGTTTATTTGATAGGGACAATGTACATTAATGAACATCAATCAAGATGTAAACATGCCGGATTTAGCAAGGATGCTAATTTCCACCCGTAGTCCCTGGACAGAGGACAGACAGAAAAGTGCATACAGTAAATCAAAGAGGTAGAAGAATGCAAATACAGTCAATTAAAACAAAATACATACCTGCAGTACAAAGTAAAAAAATACAATAAAACACAGAAGTGGTCACAGTTCTCATCTGCCTTGAGCTATTGTTTGAACTGGGTCTTAAAGGTGGGATAAGTGGGACATTCCCTTATTAGTAGTGGTAGATCCTTCCAGAGTTTACCACCCTTTACTGATAGTGCAGTTTGTCCAAATGTAGTGCACCTGCGTGGCACCTCACAGTCCCCTCTATTGGTGGCCCGGGTGCTAATACCACTGCCTTTTTAAAGTAAACATTTACTTTAAAGGGGGTGGTGCAAGCCCATGTAAAACCTTGTAAACAAAACATATACAGTACCGTAAATTCCGGACTATAAGACGCACCGGTCTATAAGCCGCGGGACCAAAATTGACTATTTTTTTCTTCTATAAGCCGCACCGGTCTATAAGCCGCGGGTGTTTTGATGTTTAATTACCATATGAAAGGGTTCGTGCACAGAGAGGAATGTCGGGAAAGCGATGGCTGTTTGGGGAAGCTCCCATTTATTAACATTTCAACAAAACAAAACAAAAGTCAGGTCACTAATCCCCAGACAAAATCACACAACAATAGGCTATATGTGCAGCAAACCTGTAACCAGAGAAGTCAAGTCACTAATCCTCGTCTTCCTCTTCTTCCTGCGTACTGAAACCACCAAAGTCCTCATCTTCAGTGTCGGAAACGAACAGGTTCAGGGTGGCTTCGTCAACCACTCTCCTCTCTCCTTCATTGTCACTCAAAACCAACGAACTCCTCTTCATCACTGTCGGCATCGAACAGCCTCTGAAGCCTCTGACGGCCCTCAGCGCCAGCTGTGGCGGCATCCTCTTCATCCCGCAGCAGTCCAGCGTTTTGGAACCCGTTGGTGATTGTGGATGTTTTCACACTCCTATAATATTCCGTGCTGAGACAGTTCCTCCTGCTGCACCGTCCAACGCCTCACCATTGACTCATCGATGCCCAGGTTACGCGCGGCTGCTCTGTTTCCCTCTTTTAATGCGAGATTGACTGCTTTCAACTTGGAGGCTGCGTCGTGTGAATTTCTGCGTACCTTCCCCATGGTAAGTGAGAGTGTTGCTTCTACTGCTCGTTCTCATGCTGTCGAGAACGAGCAAAGCTTTTTTTTGGTGAAAGAATCCTCCAGGGCGCTTCTTGTTAACAGTCCGAGTGAGTGGCAGGTCGAACGTCAAAGGCACTTCATCCATATTTATGATCTGCTCCGGTTCGATGGAATATTCCTTGATCTTCCTTTGTGTGAATTCGCCGAAGTTTGTGATTTTCTCCTGGTAGTCGGGGGAGGGAGTTGATGGCAGAGTGGCCGTTTGCTTACCGTAATTACCATATGTAAGTGGTCACGCACAGAGGGGATTGTCGGGAAAGAGATGGCTGTTTGAGGAAGCTCCCATTTACCGTATTACCGTAACATTTCAACAAAACAACATAACACAACACCACCGTTGTTTATTTTTACAGTGCACACAGTGTCCGCGGTGTGGTGAAAAGAGGGCAAGAGAGGAAATTAAAACAGAAGTGGATTTATAGTTAGAAAGAGTGCTAAAAAAGAGAGATTTTATTTGTATTTTTTTTTTTTTTTCTGAAAAAATCCATAGATAAGACGCACCGTTATATAAGCCGCAGGGGCCAAAAAACGGGAAAAAAGCCGCGGCTTATAGTCCGGAATTTACGGTACTTACATTTTCTAAAATTGTCAAAACTCAGCAGGTTACTTTACCAGGATATTACAATGGTGAAATGAGGATGGTTTCTTATCAAAGACCTTTATGGCTTTTTTGTAGAGTGATTCTATTGACTTAAAGGAACAGTTCACCCTAAAATCCAAAATACATAATATTCCCTCTCAGGGTAGGAAATTAACTTTTTTAACACGTTCACTGCCGTCGACGAGTTAACTCGTCAAAAAAACAACAACGGTTGACTGCCGTCGACGAGTTAACTCGTCAAAAAAAAAAATGTTTTGACGGTGGGACGTGGATCAAACCCTTTTACATCTCCTATAAAAATATGGGAGCTATTGAATGTGTATAACCTATTTTACCGACCCATTAACACATTCAGTGCCACAGCGCTTCAGTAAAATTGTCTGGAGCCTGTGCCAGATTCACTTCCATTCAGTTGAAAACAGCTATAGAATTTTTTCTATTATGGCTATATTAACGGGGCTGGACTTTAATGAAAGATTGAACACTCCTGCTTCTTCCAAAGAAGAAATTTTGTTTCTAGACAGTTCCATTATGAAATTACAGCCTCTCAAAAAAGTGCACTTTCAATGGTTTTCTGTCGTTTTTTTTTACTTTCCAAGTTATAGGCCCTTTTATGAATACCTTTTGCACTCTAATTTCGACCACATTCACTGACTCTGGCTGGTGTTTTCTGATGTGGTGGCGTGTGGTGTGGTTTCTGTGAAGCCTGTGTGACACACACACCTCTCCCCCCCCCCCCCCCCCCCCCCTCCCTCCCCCCTCTCCCCTCTCCACCTCTGAGCTGCGGGCTCCTCCCACACGCACAGTTTGTTTTCTCGTTTTTGCCCCGGACAGATCCCAGCGCGCATCATTTCCTTGATGGGCAAACGCGACTGAACGAAAAGGCATGGCCGTTCGGCTTCGGATGCTGCCTTTCTAGGAAATCGTGTGGAGATAGATAGAAGCATAAGAGCTCAGTTGTGAGCGCGGATGCAGCCGAGCCCACTCTCCGCTGTAGGCAGAGCAATATATACGGCGCTGGCAGAAAGCATGCATCGGTTTCCACTTTCTCCGCTGTCTCCTGTACAAAGTAAAGGATCTGAGGTGGGTGGAGCAGCTCCTGTGACGATGTTTAAGGTGGCGCCGTGTGATCCCTTGAAGGGATTCATGCTCACTGGCTAGGTACGACCTTAAACAGCAGAATTATGGAATAATATGAATTATGATTTTAGGACGTCCACAGACGTCCTTGGCACTCCTCGTTACTTTTTTTTAGGACGTCCACAGACGTCCTTGGCACTGAATGTGTTAAGTGGCGACAGTGCTCTCCAGACTAGAGAAAGCCGAGCAAAAACAGCAGGAAAAAGCGTGAGGAAACCATTCTCATAGAATGGTTTGGCGAAAACGCTTAAGCGCTGGGAGCTGGCGCACAACGGTGGGGGATTCCAAAAATAGGCTCTGGGTGCAACACATTTTGAAACACGTAGCAGAAAGCCCAGAATCGCACGCAGCTTCATCCCAGCTCAACCGAAACCCCAGAAACGTGCGAGCCCGATCCAGACTCGTCCGACGAGCGGCCGCCAGGCAGCACAGACAGGCAGCAGAGACTCGCCTGTGACACACGCTGCAAAGCCACCAGAGACACACCCACGGAGGGAGGAGTTTGAAGGAGAGGGGGGTGGGGGTGCTGTTATATTGGCGGAAATTACTGTTCAGAACTATTGTTTAGATGTCTGGTGTCTCACTGATGCCAAAAATAAATGGTTAAAGTGACTGTTCTGCCTGTTCTATCGAATTTCACAAAAAGGCATTTATCTCAGCTTTCCTTCTCAGACGCTGAAACCATGCTGTATTCAACTGCTAATGCCTACATAACAGAACATGATAAAAACGAACTCTTTTAGACAGAGAAATCACACATTCTATTAGTTCTTTTGAGATATTTTGTGTTCACAAAGTCCTAGCAGAAAATAATCCTCTGCTCTTGAAAGATGAGCCAGAATCCTCGAACAACCCCTTGGCAGAAGCTACCTACTGTATTGGAAAAACTGTTGGCAGTGAATGTGTTAAACAAGGGCTATTTTTGCCCCTGTGAAATATATTTCGGGGGCATTTTGGATAATTTTCAGGGCAATTTTATCAAATGTTGGGAAATACTTTAGTTGCACCTATGTAGCATGACAGACCAATCAATGACTCTTATCCAAGCATATTTTATTTCTAAAAGTTAATAAACAATCACAGTTAAAGATCCCCATTTCCTATCTCAACAACACTGTTGATTAGTGATGCGCGGGTCACCCAGAACCCGCCGAGTCCCGCGGGCTGGCCCGCCCCGCAGGCGGGCTGGGTTGGCAAATTATGAGAATATCGCGGGTGCGGGCGGGGCAGGCTCAGAACGTAACAAAGCAACATTATTAAATAATTTAGAGCAGTGAAACACGCAGAGTAATTAACCGTGAACTCTCTCTCACACACATGTAGGTCTACACACAATCAGACAGACTCTTGCTGCACTCTCTATACTATAGCCTATACATGGAGTAAAGAAACGCTTCAATGAGGTAGCCTATGTGCTCTCAAAACAAACATTTTGGAAGGATTATTCACTGTAATTATTATTTGAAGTGTCCATCTAATGCCACCGCAGTTTTTCTGTTGTGGACTCGACTGTGATCTATTTGTCAACTTTACTGCAACTAGGCTATGTGCAGGCCCGGTTTTACAGGGGTGCAAAAGCACGCATTGCACCCTTATTTTAATTGTCTGCATGCTCAGTTGAAAAGCTGTTTTTTTTTAATAAATGCTGCAGCTGCACACTTACTGTTTAAACTTGAATTATAATTGTTGTTTTTCTTTGTTCTTTGATGTGAATTTATGGCTTTTTGGCACCTATATGTAACCTTTTAAGGTTGAGATAATTGTATTATCATTATATGGTCCAAATATTTCAGTAAAGCACTTGAAACACTTGAAATATTCTTGCTTGGCTGGTATCATTCTACCTGAAATGATGATAAAATGCATTATTTTTAGTAAAATAACATGTAAAATTTTTCGGAGGATGCATCCCTAGTCATCTTGTTCTGGAACCGGCCCTGGCAACGTGACCGGCTGCGAGCGCATGAGGTAATTAAAAAAAGCCGTATCTGCAAGCCGTCCACTCTACGCACCTGCTGCACACTACTACGCTTAATTAATTGAAGAAAGACCGACATGAAAGCAGCCGCGCAACTCATCCAGAGCAGTACAACTTTTGTCGCGCACGGCAGTATGTGAGTGTCTGTGTGTGTGTGTGAGAGAGAGAGGGGGGGAGAGAGACAGTTATTAGCTACTTTGCACACCTTGGAAGCTCTGCTGTGCTCCTCCTGAGTCCGGAGACATATTACATTAAATTGGCCGTTGCGGGGGGAGCGTACCTATGTTCCCCGGGTTCTATGTTCCCCGGGTTCTATGTTCCCTGCTCCTGCTAAAAAGGGTCCTATGTTCCCCGGGTCCTATGTTCCCCGCTCCCGAAAAAGGGTCCTATGTTCCCCGGGTCCTATGTTCCCCGCTCGTATGCGTAAAGTCGGCGAGTAGCGCACCGCCGGACGCCTCCACAACCATCCTTCACTTCACCCCCAGCACCCAACACCCACTGCCCAGAGACAGCGCACCTTTTTCAGCGTGACTCCATACTACAGTGCACTGCCTCGGGTCTCTGGCTCTCTCTGGCTCATCTTGAAAATATGGGGTTCGGCTTGCAAAAGTTTCTGCGATGCGCTATGGCGCAGTAGGCTATGCCTCATGTTTTCCTGGCACAATGCCACGATAAGAAAGTTTTCCCTAGCAATTTGTAACATTTATACAGAGGCTAGAGAAGCATATGTCGGCCACGTAGTGATATAACACTTATTATTTCACTTTATTTTTTCTTCGCCCATTATGCTTGCGAAGTAGCCTGTGGGAAGTAGCCTGTTGCAGAGGAAAGCGAAATTAAACAATTTATTTGAATGGCTTTACAGAACTTGTGCATGTCTGTGGGTTATATAGGCAGAGGCGATTTGTGCTGCGTGAATGTTGCAAATATTGATCTCTCTCTCTCTCTCTCTCTCTCTCTCTGAAAAATGTAATATTATGGATAGCATGTTGCTGCTCCTGCTGCTGAATGTGTGCATATATCTGAGCCTATAGACTCGAGCTTTCCCTCATGCAGTCTGTCAATGAAGTCTCACAACCTCGAGATATTGTGGTTTGCACTCGCCGACTTTACGCATACGAGCGGGGAACATAGGACCCTTTTTCGGGAGCGGGGAACATAGGACCCGGGGAACATAGGACCCTTTTTCGGGAGCAGGGAACATAGGACCCGGGGAACATAGAACCCTTTTTAGCAGGAGCGGGGAACATAGAACCCGGGGAACATAGAACCCGGAGAACATAGGCATGACCCCGTTGCGGGCTGCTGGGTTGGGCTGGGTTCGGAATTTTCAGATATTTTAACGGGCTGGGCGAGGCGGGCTGGCTCCAATGACGGGTTGGGTTGGGGCGGGCCTTAAAAAAGCCCCCACTAATCTCCTACCCTGCCTCACCTGTAGTGCTATTTATCCATCTATATCGTTTTGTGTTAGTTGCCTGAGTTTTGGAGATATCGGCCACAGAGTTTCTGCCTTCTCTCCAATACAATGGAACTGGATGGCACTTGGCTTGTGGTGCTCAAGGTGCCAAATAAATACATTTGAAATACTCAACAGCAATGTCTCTTTCCAGAAATCATAGTCTCGCTGGCCAGCCTCCTCTCCCTTCCGTCCGAGGAGTCTGGCGCCGTGGAAACAGGCAACTGGGATAAGCCCTCCCCTGCTCTACAGCTGCTCTCCCATTGGAGCGACTGTTTCGGTGGCAGCTGGATGTCCGCTCCCGGCTTATTACAAACTCTGTCTCTCTGAGACTAAGGCCCTGTTTACACGACGATGCTCCCTGCATAAAACGTCAAACTTTTTTAGCATTAGTGTGCCTTCCTTTTACATGGCCATACCTGACTTATTGTGTTGAAGTATGGGGAAACACCTATAGAAGCAACTTACAGACAATATGCAACATGCAAAAGAGAGCAATAAGAATAGTGAATAAGGTAGGTTATCATGAACACACAAATGTACTGTTTCATAAATCAAAGACGCTGAAGTTCTGGGATCTGGTGGAGTTCAAAACCGCCCAAACTCTGTATAAAGCGCGACATAATTTACTTCCTGGTAATATACAAAAACAGTTCAGTGATAGAGAAGGTGGTTATGAGCTGAGAGGGAGATTGAATTTCAAACAACCAATTGTTCATAGCACTCTGAAAAGCATGTGCGTATCTGTCTGTGGTGTGAAACTGTGGAATAAATTACCTGACGAGATCAAAGAAAGTAAAAATCTTGTGCAATTCAAAAAAAAGTATAGAAACATTATTCTGGAGAAGTATAGACGTGATGGTACATAATCAGGACTTATGGGTCACTTGTATTTCCTGTAGTAAGTTTGGTATTAGCTATGTATGTGTAATTATATGTGGTAGGTAGCCTATGTGTGTATAGGCATGTATGAATAATTAGGAGCATGTGCTATTTGTGTGTGTAAACCAATGCATGTATGTATCCATGTGTATGCATATGTACTGCATATGTTTACATATAACGTAAAGGAAAAAGGGTAAGGGCATTTTATAAGCTAGCTAGCTTCAGCCCTAAAACCCTTTCGGTCAGCCTTATGTATCTTATGTTTTCTTCTGTTTTTTTTTCCTATTCTGTGAATATTCTTTGCTTTCTGATCGAAATAAACTAACTAACTAACTAACTAACTAATGGTGACGGCGTTATTGCGGGGTGAAAACGCCAAAATCTGAAAACAGCTCCCAGAGTGGAATTCTTGAAAACGCTGCCCCTTACTGTCACCGTGTAAAGTGGAGAAACGCAATTCAGGTGATGACACAGCCCCCCTTCGCCATGTTAGACAATGGTAGGCAATAGGAACATTTTTTTTTTTTTTTTAAGTTTTTTATTCGGCAATAGGAACATTGAACTAGCCCAATACAGCCTTATGGCACAGGCATAATGAATCGCATTGACATTCAACAAACATGATAACGATTTTGCTAAAAACACAATCTGCGTTAAGTCCCCCCTAACGTTGCACATAGCCTATTAATCACTGTCTCCCGCATTGAATAATTGACAACAACTCACTGTCTGCAATGCATTTCCTCAAGTGATAGGGGAAGCTAGGCGTTTTTACCTTCAAATTAAAAGCCGTATTTTATAAGTGGGTAAATAAAAATCTGGGTCGTCGACTCACTGCGTGTTAAAATTGACTTTTAGTTGTCTGTGTTCTATATGTCTTTTGTGTATTTCGGATCACACACAAAAAACGTTGCGACATGCATCAATAAGACTATTAGTTTATTTAATTACCATTATTGTGAAGGTTTTAACCAGAAGTTTTAATGTTATTCTGGCTCACTTGACGCTTTTACGGCTTCAGTCAGCCTGGCAGTCTGCATGCAAATCGTTATCACACCAGCTGTGTGTAAATGCGAAATAAAAGGTGAGGACGCAACGCTAGTTTGCCGTTTTATGCAGAGACGGTTGTCGTTTAAACATGGCCTAAGACAATCATGACCCCGTTACTCAAGATAATCCACAGACCTTGTTATAAGCAGTTTCATGGAGGAACTATTTTCTTTCGACCAAACTACACCCGCTAGCTGCTAGCTAGTTCCTACATGAGACTGCAAAAGAAAATAGTTCCTACATGAAACTGTTCACAACGGGGTTCCTTTGCCTTTCCGACATGCTGCCACTCCGAACGTTAACTTCCATCATTCGGACTGGCGGTCGTTCACCTTAGAAGCCGCAATGCCGACCTTAGGTTTAGGCGTGGGGGTGGGAGAGGTTAGGTTTTGGGTTAGGGTCTGGGGGAGGTTAGGTTTAGGCATAGGGGGAGGTTAGGTTTGGCGTGGGGGTTGGGAGAGGTTAGTGAAAAACGGGGAATATAGACCCCCTTTCGGAGTGCCGATATTTCGGAGTGGCAGAACGTCGGAGTGGCAGCACGTCGGAGTGGCAGCATGTAACCGTTCACAACAAAGTCTGTGCATTATATTAAGTAACCGGGTCATGATTTGTGGAAAGAGACAATGCTGTTGAGTTTTTCAAATGTATTTTTTTGGTGCTTCGAGCACTACAATCTGAGTGCCATCCAGTTCCATTGGATTCAAGAGAAGGCAGACATCTCTGCGGCTGATATCTTCAAAACTCAGGAAACTAACACAAAACGAGATGGATAAATAGCACTACAGGTGAGAGGAAAAATATGTATTTTGGATTTTAGGGTGAGCTGTCCCTTTAAGTACGGTTACAACTGTGAGAGACCAATTGACGAAATAATACTCAATGTGAGATGTGAGAGAATCATTGAGTGCCAAAAACATTCTAGCAGCATTAACTGACAGAAATGGTCTGATTTGTCTGAAATTGTGCAAGTTAAATTGAACTGCATTTGGCACCTTTTTCACATGGCTTGTGAATGTTAATGTGACCAATATGACCCCAAGATACTTGAACTCATTAACAATGTCAAGCTCCTCCCCATTCAGGAGAGCATTATTGTGCCAGCTCAACCAGTTGTTTTGAAAACATCATGCAGACCAGTTTTTTTGGTGTTCAATAAGAGGCATGATTTGGTGAGCCAGTCCTGGACATTGCAGATGTGAGAACAGAGGAAGTTTCTGAGACATTCTTAGCAAAAAAAAGTGAAAATAACCGCATCATCATTCTGCATACATTTGGATATTGATATTCGGACAGACATTTGGTAAATCATTAATATACAGTGTAAATAAAATTGGTCCGAGAATCGACCCTTGAGGGACCCCTACAGTACAATCAAGATAAGGTGATTTAATTCCTTCAATACAGACACACTGCTTTCTATTGGATAGATATGATTTCATCCACAAGATGGCTTCTTCAGAGAAATTAAAGTGCGTTAGTTTGGACAGAAGAACCCGGTGGTCGACACGACAGTATTGAATGCCTTTTTTAGATCCAGAAAGACGGCGCCGACATACAGACTTCTGTCCAGAAGGCACTTCGCCTTCTCCAAGAAGACACAGTTAGCTGATTCGGGGGAATGGTGGGATGTAGAGGGGTGAAACCTTTGTTTAGATGTTCAGTGAGTAGCTTTGCCACCCACTTCTCAGCTACCTTAGATACAACAGGGAGGATGCCGATTGGTCGGTAGTTAGCCATGTCAGTTTGGTCCTCAGATTAAAAAATTGGGGTGACCATGCCCGCCTTCCACGCTGATGGAACAACTGCTTGTCTGAAGGACAAACTAACCAAATGTGTGATCGGACATACTAAGGTATTTACAAAGTTTCAGGTAGTTAGTGTATCCTTAGCTTTTGAACATTTCAGCATACCAATAATATTGACCACTTCCTGTTCTGCTATTTTTTTTTTTTTTAAACAGGCTTTGCAGGATCGATTGGACTATAATTAGGCTCAGATGAGGTAAAAAGCTGAGTTATCTTATGAACAGAATTAAAAAATATATATATTAAGATTACATGTCGTATTTATTTATTTATTTTTATTTAGCACACATTAAAACATACAGAAATACTGAAAGTTAGACCCGCAATGGCCTATACGGGTAGTAGCAAGGATTATGAGGTTTTTCACCACTACATTATTAATTTTGAGTTCAAATTCTTTATTATCCTGATTGTTTTGTCTACCGGTTAATTTATTAATAGTTTGCCAAATTGCTTTCCCATTCCCTTTTCCCCCTTCAATGAGATCCATGAAACATTTTGCTTTGGCCTTTGCCAAGGCAAGTTGTTCCCTTTCCTTTTGTTTTGACTTCTAGTGAAGGAAGTGAAGAAGGATTAAGGATTCCTTCCTTAATTGTTTCATGAAATAAATCACAGCACTCTCTGTGTCCTCACTTGAGAGGACCAGTCAAGCTTTTTTAGAGCTACCTCCAGGTTTTGTTGTTGACTTTTTGGGACTGTGTCATGATAATATGTAGTTAAAATAATTTAGAAAACGTTTTGAGAGCTTTCTTGGGGGGAAAAAGCTGGCGCTTGCGTCTGGAGGAGATGGGCTGCGGACTGATTGAGCTGGAACGCAGGCTGGCTGTTCGATCTCTGGCTGATGATTGGATTCTGTAGGGCTAGCGGACGAGTCTCGAGTTCAGAATACGTTACAGAGGTCATCTGTCCTGGCCTCAGCCTGTAACAGTCCTGCAAGCTTCTTTATGAAATTGTCACATCACCAAACGCAGCAACGCCTTGCAGGTGTTTGCCCTGTGGCCCTGCCTGCTGTTCTTCCATCTTAATGGAAGTTGATTATTCATGTATTGAGTGAGTGCGGCCAATGAGCGGGACAATGATGGCGTCTGAGGAGTGCCCTGCCTACAGAGTTGATCCGCAATGAACACCAGGAGCTGTATCTGCTGGCTGGAGCTTTTGATTTAGACAATCCACAGAGTAGTTCTTCATGTCGGCTAAAGGTAACTCCCTTGGCAGACAGCACAGTACGGAGGTGGTCTGGGTCTGCTGGATCCATGTTATGGTCAGATCGTACTGTTAGGTGGAAGACTAGTGGATCCACCTGACGACACCTGACAGGCTCGACAAACTTGATACCTGGTAAACCGGAATTGGTAACAGGCAAACTTGCAGGGAAGAGTAAAGACTAGACAGACTGTTGCTGAAACTGATATACAGTACTATCTGACAGCGTGAAGCTGGCAGAGCCAACATGTCCTCCAACTTATATGACAAATGACATTGTGTCACTGCAATATGACCATATCACCTAAAGCAGGGGTGCCCACACTTTTTCAGCTTGGGAGCTACTTTTAAAATGACCAAGTCAAAGTGATCTACCAAACATATTTATTTATATATATATACACTGAGTACAGTGGCGGACTGCATAATCGGGCACGTCGGGCAAATGCCCGGTGGCCTGGCCTGGCCTGGCCTGGCAAAAAAAAATTAAAAAAAAATTTGCAGGCCAGGCCAGGCCACTCACTGAACAGCAGGCCAGGCGCCGCCTACTGGTTTACTAGTGGTTTTATTACTTCATTCAGGTTTAAAGTGGGTGCATCTCATTGTAAAATTGGACTTGGCCCAAATTGGGCTTCAAACGGCCCAAATTGGGCTTCAAACAGCCCAAATCTGGCTTTAAACGACCCAAATCTGGCTTCAAACGGCCCAAATTGGGCTTCAAACGGCCCAAATTGAGCTTCAAACGCCCCAAATTTTTCGCCGCCGCCCTTCGGACGCCGGCACGCGCGGCGGCCCGTATCGGCCTGGCCTGCTTGGTATCTAATGCCCGGCCTGAATTATGATCCCAGTCCGCCCCTGACTGAGTATACAGTGGAAAACAGTGGAACAGTGGAAAAACAGTGGAAAAACAGTGGAAACACAGTGGAAAAACAGTGGAAACAGTGGAAAAACAGTGGAAAAACAGTGGAAACAGTGGAAAAACAGTTAAAAAAAAAAAAAAATCTTCCCCTCAATGCCATGCGATCGACCACACTACCTTCGCGATCGACCGGATCGACGTATTGGGCACCCCTGACCTAAAGCAAGTTGAAAGCAAGTTGAAAAAGTGTTTTTTTTTTTTTTTTAATGAGCTGACAAAGAAGAACAAAGGTTTAGGGTGTGGGTTAGGGTTAGGTTTAGGATTAAGTTTAGGGTGTGGGTTAGGGTTAGGTATTGGGTTCGGGGTAGGGATAGCAACGAACGGCTAGCCGAGTGGTTACGACAGGCGACTTTCAAGCCTGCGGCCCCAGGTTAAAATCCCGCACAAGGTTATTCACACGACCGCTAGAGGTCGCTTAACTCATTGAGTGCCAATGACGTCGATCGGCGTCAAAGTAAATAGTAACGTTCAGTGCCAATGACGTCGATCGACGTCAAATGCGTTTTTTGACGGTGGGACGTGGATCAAAGCCTCAGGCATCTCCTGTACAAATATTGTAGCTATTGAAGGTGTATAACCTATTTTACGGACTCATTAGGTGGCGACAGTGCTCTCCAGATTAGAGAAAGGTCAGGAAAACAGCAGGAAAAAGCCCTGTGATGAAAGAGAAACCGCTCATGCTGGAGCCAGAGCCGTATAGATTGCTCTGGCTGTAGCTGACGTTGGCTGCGAACAGCAGTCAATCCGCGCCCACAACTCAGCCCCTCTGTCTCTGCTGTATAGTTTCTCCACACGATTAGCCACCAGAAAAGCAGCACCCGACGCCGAAGGGCCAAACCATTCTCAGCAGTCCGGTTTGGCTTTTCCGTGTCGCGCTGGGAGCCGGCGCACAAAAACGGAGCACTCCGAAAATCGACGCTGGGTGCGTGAGGCTGTGTGTTAGTGTGGGGAGGGGGTGGGGCACGCAGGGCACCACACAACTACACCACGTCACTACATCAGAAAATATTAGCTTCAGACTCAGTGAATGTGCTTGAAATGCTTCATTTCACAAAAGGCTGAATAACTCAGCTTCTAATTTGAAACGCCTGTTTTTGCTGAAAACAACCTATCTTCTCCGGCTCATAACTAAAGAACGGAAAATGGTATCAATAAACTTTTTTTTGCTGATGATACAATAGAGTCTCCTCGTTCTTTGTGCGTGTTCGGTGTTTACATAGTAATATCACACAATATTCTGTGGGCCTCGAGAAATCACTGAAAACGCTCTGAAACTCTGGCACTGGGAGCGTCCGTTCTCCAAAAGTGGCTGGCACTTAACATTGAAAAGTCTTTTTAGGTAATGTTCAGCTGCTTGTAAAAACGACATCTTGGGTCGTATCCAGTTCGAGGTCAGGCTGGCAAGCTAGCCTTCGACAGTGACAGTCCAGTGTGACATCATCAGTGACATGATTATAACCTTCAACAGTGACATATGTCCGGTGATCAATGATGACATTGTCTTCAATAATGACATAATCACTGTTGACATCAACACTGTGGCATCATCAATGACATCATAACACAAGGGTTCCCAAGCTTTTCAGCCTCCGACCCCCAAAATAACGGTACCAGAGGCTCACGAACCCCACTATCCCCGCAGGTGGTTGAAGCATACAAACATTTGTGCGTGAATGAAAATTTCGTAAACAAAACAAACAAAACATAACAATTATGGTTAAAATGTGTTTTTTTTATAGTTTTTTAAATTGTATTTCACACATTTTGTAGTTCACACATTCTTTAGGCCAATTTCACACATTCTGGAAATCATCTCTCGACCCACCCAGTGGTGTCCCACGACCCCCCCCGGGGGGTCCCGACCCCCACTTTGGGGACCACTGATCTAACAGGTTAGGTGGGAGGTGTTAGGTGGTGAGTTGATCTAACAGGTTAGGTGGGAGGTGTTAGGTGGTGAGTTGAGGACTGAATGTGCCAATTAAGTAACGAGGGATGATTAGGTGGCCATGATTGAAGGAAGGCCTGTGTGGGAATTTAGCCAGGGCACCGGGGTTACACCCCTACTCTTGCGAAGAGTGCCGATGGGATCTTTAATGACCACAGAGTCAGGACCTCGGTTTAACGTCTCATCCGAAGGACGGTGGTCACTCACAGGACAGAGTCCCTGTCTCTGCCCTGGGGCATTGGGGAGATTATTCATCAGACCAGAGGGGAAGAGCACCTCCTACTGGTCCTCCAACACCACTTCCAGCACCAGTCTCCCATCCAAGGAGTATCATAGGCCAGACCTGCTTAGCTTCACCAGGAAAGCCAGTAATGTAATGCGGGAGCCACTGGTGCTGCATTTATATCCCAATAGTAGTCCACCACAGTGCCCTCAATCATTGGAGTGTCCCAGAATAGACAGTATGTAGGTGAAGATGTTGATGATGTCCAAGTAGAGGTTGAGGGCAGCGAAAATGTATTCCTCTGGACTCAGGGACAGCTTCTTGTTGCCCAGGAGAAGCTGGGTGTCTACAGCCAAATAGCAAGTGAAGAGGAGAGCCCCCAGTGACGCATAGACAATGTGCAGGATCTTGTTTTGCATAAACGAGCAGAGGATGCCGAGGAGCACCAGCACGATCAGGCACACCCACAGCACGCCCGCCCAGGAAGTGAAGTCATACTTGCTCTGTAGTGAGAAGAGGACGACAGTGAAACAGACGATGGTGGTGATGCCCACAGCCATGATGACAGTGTCTGTGTCCATGAAGCTGGCAGTCATGCCCACCATGTAGGTCAGGCTGAGGGTCAGGAAGGACAATGCAACCAAGTTCCAGGGGTGTTTGCGGCGGAATTCTCTGCAGCAGCTGAGAACGATGATACATGTAAACGCAAATGCAATGGACAGATATAATGTCCATAGATTACGCAATATAAAGGACTTGACATCATCAACGAAGGTGCAGACAGCAACAAAGGAGAAGGTGACCAGCAGCTGCACTGTGAGAATCATGAAGACCTTTCTGATGAAAGCTTGTCGGATAGTCTTGTCTTCAAAGCCAGAGTTGGTGAACTTGTTGTCGTAAGGAGGCCCATCATCATTGTAACCAGGGATGTGCATGGGTGCACTGGGGTCTCCAGGAAAGCCTTGCTGTCGGGGCCCCTGCTTGTACAGCCCCTGAGGATAGGGTCTGTCCGAATTCTTAAGGTCAGGTCCCTGGGGGACGGGATGTGGACCAAACCATGGGCCTGCCTGCAGGTTGCCTGGCTGCCCGTAGCCAGCTGCTTGTGTGTAAGGTCCCCCATGGGCATGGTTGTACTTGGGAGCGGGCACATTGAAACCTGGCTGAGGAGGTTGATAGCCGTGAATATGGAGTTGGTTGTTCTCACCCATACTTTAAAAGAGACTCTTCTCTTGGGACAGGATGTCCCCGATTCTTATAGCCTTCAACAGTGACATCATGTGCGACATCATATGTCAAGAGTGACATCATCATTGACATCATCAATAATGACATTGTCATCAGTTATGACATCATCACTGCTGACATTATCACTGTGGTGTCATCACTGTTGACATCCTTGGTGACATCATCATCATCAGTGGTGACATCATCTAACAGTCAAAAGCCACTTTCAGACATGAACTCCGGGTCAGCTCACGGTTGCTTCCCCTGAGCCTGACCCGGGCAATACTTGAAGTGTGTACCCTTTCATACATGAGGCATGTTGCTTTCATACATGTGGAGCACCTAAAGTAGAGAGGGGGCGGGGGTGGGGGGAATTGGGGCATGACAACAGTTTAAAACTGACCACACAGCTGCACTTCATGCATGGAAGACAGCAGTCTGAGCATAGGCTACATAGCCAAACAAAGTGAATCGCATTGACATTCAACAAACTAGCATGACATGCAGAGTCTGATAACAAGTTGCTAAAAATACATAATGGGCGATAACTGCCCGCTAACGTTCGTGCATATAATCATTTGCGCATAACGCACATTAATTAAACAACCCTAAAACTCACGCCCAGATGCATCGATTTCCTCAAGTCTCAAAGAAAAAAGTCCTGCAAAGAAAACAAATCGGCTAGAAATATACAGAATACAGGAAGCTAGACGTTTTTACCTTCAAAATAAAAGCAATAACTTATTACTTGGTAAACAAAAAACCGATCAGTCGACTCACTACATGTTAAAATTGACTTTTCGTAGGCAGCAGATATTCTTCCAGTTTATCTCTGTTCTGTATCTTTGCATATCTCTTCTGCATTTACTTTATTTAATTGCCATTATCGTGAAGGTTGTACCCGGAAGTTTCCGTTTTATACTGACTGACTTGACACTGCTTGGATTTTGTGTTGACATTTTGCGGTTCTGCTGCACGTGAATCGTTCACAAACACTGTATAATAAACGTGAAATCAAAGGCATGAACACAACCAGATCCAGATATCCTACCTATCGATGTCCATACTGGGAAGCAGGATGACCCTCACATCCAAAAATGCTTGAGTATATTTTGAAGGTGGTGTGCTGCGCAAAGCTTTGCAGAGCAAAGCCAGAGTTTCAATACAGCTGGCTGACACACGGAGCAGGTTCGAGCTTCATTTAGAAAAACTGAAACTGCGTGATGTTTGCTCACTCGCTCATTCACATCAACTATTTATATAATAATAATCTGTCACGCTGCCCTTCTCTCTCTGGCTCCGCCGCCTCCTCCCACTCGCTTAGCTCAGCTACACTCAGCACTCTGGAGGGGAGGGGGACCGACTCGCCCCTGTCACTAGGCTAGGATGAGGTCTCAGAGCCGGGTCGTAGGAGGGTCTCGGGAGCGCGCATAGCTCTCCAAATTGTGTTCATACATACACCGCCACCCGGGTCCCCTCAGGGTAACTCCAGAGTTCCAACGCATGTCCTGAAAGCGGCTAAACTCATATTTGTTTTGGTTTATTCTGACGCACGGTCCAATCAAACTCCCCAAACGCCATTTCTCGCCTCTCTAGCAGCTTCTTAATCAAATTCCTCCGAGTCTCTTGTCCCGCCTACAGTCACTGTTTCACTCAGAAATATGTCACGATAACAAAGTTAACTAGTCTGGAAATGCCATTTCAGCTCGACTTTAAAACAGCTTTGAGAAATTTGAATTGGTCTGAGAAATTATTTAGGTCCCCCTTTTTTGTGTGCAGTTAACAGGTACAGGTATGTACCACTATAAGGAGATTGTCTCAGCTGTCATTTTAGCACTAAAATGACATGGGTTTTCAATGTCTGTGCAGGCCTTCGTATCAACATCTAATATTTACTGGGCTGTCTCTCTCAATGTGAAACTTTCCAATAAAGGAATGCATAAATAATAATAACATTGTCGCTGGCGAAGCCTCGTAAATTCCTAGGCTCACCCGCTGC
>NC_139623.1:102537074-102599574 GCF_964638095.1 Poromitra crassiceps
AGTAGATAATCAAAGTAAAGCACACTATAACACCTACAGTAGATAATCAAAGTAAAGCACACTATAACACCTGCAGTAGATAATCAAAGTAAAGCACACTATAACACCTACAGTAGATACTCAAAGTAAAGCACACTATAACACCTACAGTAGATAATCAAAGTAAAGCACACTATAACACCTGCAGTAGATAATCAAAGTAAAGCACACTATAACACCTGCAATAGATAATCAAAGTAAAGCACACTATAACACCTGCAGTAGATAATCAAAGTAAAGCACACTATAACACCTGCAGTAGATAATCAAAGTAAAGCACACTATAACACCTGCAGTAGATAATCAAAGTAAAGCACACTATAACACCTGCAGTAGGTCAAACCGAGCCTTTTCACTGTGCAATTATTTAAATTGAATGAATTCCAGATGACTTTACTAGCAACTGGACTTGACTCCTTTGCCCATTTCCTGGTCATGTGGGCGGAGAGAGTTGATCTGCATGAATTTGGAAGATATATGGATGTCAGTACACTAGTATCCTTTATGCAGTGAAATCCACCAGATCTGATGAACGAACCTTTCCAATTTTGCTCATACACAAACCCTCCAATAATCACTTTGATGTACTGCTGAATCCATGTTTATCAAAACCTGGCCCCGAGACCTTTCTGTATCATCAGATGGGAAAAAACAGCAATGCTGTGCTTGCTATGTTGCACAGATACATTATACAATGCATTATAATATATTACCACACTTGACACACTCATGTAGGGATCTTGTTATGGACTACTGTGAGTAATGGGCCTGTGATGAGAGTATTCAAGATGGGAAGGGATGGAACCAAATTCATATTTCATCAACTGATTTTTTTTAAAATGTTTGTCAAAAAAATTCAAAAATCTCCCTAAATGGATCTCTTACATAAAGTCTGAACCTCATGTCAGGCCAAAGGTGGAGAACTGCCAACATCCAGCACCGCCCTGGGCACACTGGCCTACTTCAAAATGACAGGCTGTTAATTTTAGTGGCCCTAAGACATCCCAAGGACGATCCTAAAAACACGAGACTTTAACTGTGTCTCCAGACCCTGACAATTGTTACAAAGTAAAACAGAACACCACAATACTGTATGAACCACAACATACAACAAAATAAAGTGTAAGCTACAGAGCCGTACATTATATGGTGCCCTTTCTGTTATTGTGTGGTTCTTTTATAGTTTTCTTGTGGTACTTGGTGGTACACACTGTGGTAATGCTTCACTCAAAACTGTGGTAGGTATAGGTTTGCAGAGAAACAGGAAGACAAAGGCACTCCCCCCCTCCCCCTACTCACCATGCGAGTAGCAAGGAGCACACAGCTGATTATTATTAGGGGTCCAAGCACGAAGTGCGTGGATCCCTATTGTATCTGTTCCGATTATTTTTTTATTTTTTTTTCTTCTTCTCCGGTAAAACTGTATGTACAGCAGAAACTGTAAGGCTCAGCATAGCCAGACTGGGCACATAGATTGTAAATGTGCCTCACTACTCAGAAACAAAAAAATACCCATATCGGCCAGATGGTGGCGCTATAACAGACCATTTCGCGTTATGGTCCATATCTTCTGAACCGTGAGGCGTAGAATCAAAATTCCACTTCGGCTGTATTCCCTGGATCAATACGCATCTATCCATATAGGCCACGCCCATTTGCGTGTGCCTAGATTTTCCGCCATTTTGAATTTTATCTAAAACCTACTTTTGCTATCTCCTCCCAGGCCATTTGCCTGAATGAGCCTAAACTTTTTCTGTGGCATCTCTGGACTTACCTGACTCAAAGTTATTAAAGGATTTTGGATACGTGAAACCGTCTTGAAATGATAAATGTTTAAACTTTTGTGTATTTACTTTTGTTCTTTTCCTGCCCTAAAAGTGTGTGGATCTCAGAAACCATACACCCCCCATCACCCAAACTTTCCACACAGGTTCACGACATCACCCACTACTCAGAGTAAAAAAATTACACCAATCCACCAGATGGTGGCGCTATAACAGCCAATTTCACGTTTGTCGGTCCATAACTTCTGAACTGCGAGCTGTAGAATCAAAATTCCACATCTACTGGTTTCCCTGGAGCATCATGTATCTAACCCACTAGGCCACGCCCATTTCTGCGTGGTAGATTTTCCGCCATTTTGAATTTGATCAAAAACCTACTTTTGCGAGCTCCTCCTAGACCGTTTGGCCAAATCACACAAAACTTTTTCTGGGCCATCTATGGACTACCCCGACCTAAGGTTAGTAAAGGATTTTGGATACGTGAAACCGTTTTGAAATGCTAAATCTCGAAACTTTTAATGAAACACACGCCAACACTAAATTGCCCACAACTCATTAACCGGTCAATTACAACTACTGCTGCTACTACTGCTACCACTCCCACTACTACCAACACTACTACTACTACTATTACTACTTCTGCTACTATTACTACTACTACTACTACTACTACTACTACTACTACTACTACTACTGGAAGTTGGAATGTAGCATTTTGGGTGGGGTTAATGTGTTTTGGGGTTCTGCATCTGCTGTAGCATAATACATAGTTGGTTTAGATGTCACACAGTAATGCCCGATCCACAAAGACTTGACACCCACGTTTGAATAAAAACAAGTTTATGCCATAATAAGGTTATATCCGTGCCTTGTCATTGCTGTGGAAGGATGGTGTAGGGGTAAAGTAGCAGACACCAAAGCTGGAGGTCCTGGGTTCAAACCACGGCCAGGTAACTGTTTTATTTTTTGAAAATGTAGAATAAAGGTTAATCTGAATATAATTATGTATAACGCTGCTGAATACACACTGTGTACATAGCAGAATAACTGAATATGCCTATTTATGGTAACGTCATATTTCGACGTCCTCTTGACATTCCTGTGTAGATGTCTAAATGATCCCCAAATCGGCTGTGATTTGGCCTAGTCCTGGACGTCACTGAAAGATGATATCAGAACATCATCATGATGTAATTGTGTTTGCTGGGAGCCTTCTTTCAGATATATGAAAGGAAAAACATTCCAATACATTATTGTGTCTTCAGATGTGAAAGGTCCAAAAAGAGAATTAAATCTGAATTATCCTTGTCACTCATGTGTCCAGCTCAGTGGCCTTGTGGTCTGAATGTCCGCCCTGAGACTGGGAGGTCGTGAGTTCGATCCCCGGCCGAGTCATAGCAAAGACTATAAAAATGAGACCTATTTGCCTCCCTGCTTGGCACTCAGCATCAAAGGGTTGGAATTGGGGGGTTAGATCACCATATGATTCCCGAGCGCAGCGCACGCTGCCGCTCACCGCTCCCCCAGGGGATGGGTCAAATGCGGAGAACAAATTTCACACATTGTGTGACAATCAGTGGGACTTTACCTTTACTTTAGTTCCATTGTAACAGCACAACCCACACCAATTAGTTCAAACACCTCCATTCAGGGCAGACTTTTAATGTAAAGTGGTGGATTATGTGTGTAATACAGACATGTCCTTAATGGTAAATGGACTGCATGACAAGCTGCAATGCAGGGTGCTGGCTATAGTCATCAAAAGCAATTTCAGGGATAAAACCATCAACGTTCTGTAGTGGACGCCACTATGCCCTATGGTTTGATGTGTGTGTGGGAAAGACTCAATGACAACTGAAAATTCTGATTTCAGAACACAAAAGCTCCATCATGAGACAAGAACTAACCTCTCCTGTTGCAAAACACGTTCTTGAACACAGCCACGCAATCTCCAGCTAACATTTCCAAGATATTGAAAAAGTTCATGAAACACCGCAAAATAAGGAGGCAACATGTGGGGTTTTAATTACTATTACTGACTTAACTGTCTGAAGTTGAAAATTGTTCATCCCACATGGGGTTTGAACTTTGAGCCACAATAGTCTTTAGTTAGCATAAGTCATGAGCTTTACCAAGTGAGCTATCCAGACTGTTGTATTTAACTTTGTAGACCATATTATATGTATCTGCAGAGCCAGAGAAGTACTTGTCGTATTGACAGTATGTTCTACCCAAATACCACTTTCTGTCCAGATACTTAAAGGGATATTGTACACAAAAACTGCTTTCTATCCAAGTACTACTTCAAGTTTCAAGACATCACCCACTACTCAAAGGAAAAAATTACACCAATCCACCAGATGGTGGCGCTATAACAGCCAACCACCACTACTACTGCTGCTGCTGCTACTACTACTACTACTATTGGCTACTAGTGGCGGCTGTGGCTCAGGAGGTAGAGCGGGTTGTCCACTAATTAGAAGGTTGGTGGTTCGTTCCCCGGCTCCTCCAGTCCGCACGTCGAAGTGTCCTTGGGCAAGACACTGAACCCCAAATTGCTCCCGATGGCTGTGCCAGCACCCTGCGTGGCAGCTGGCCGCCTTCGGTGTGTGAATGGGTGAATGTAGGCACATTGTAAAGCGCTTTGGATAAAAGCGCTATATAAATGCAGTCCATTTACCATTTACTATTCTTAGTACTTCTGCTGCTACTACTGCTACCACTCCCTCTACTACCAACACTATTACTACTACTGCTACTACTACTACTACTAGTACTGCTTGGAAACCGTCAGGTCACCGGATCTCAACCAAACTTTGTTTACTTGTGCACATACCAAGTCTGAATAAATGTGCACTATCTGACATATACCCCCCAAGTCACCGGAAGCTTGGACCCCGCATCGCCGCTTGCGGCTATATTTATTATTATTATTATTATAAAAAAATACTTTAAAAGCAAATAGTAGTGGAATGGCGCTATCAATCTGGCCAAGATTCTGATATTATCTCGCTGATTCATTCACCTAACATGGGGATTAGTTTTGCTCAATTCAAACAAAATGTCAACTTATGAAATCTTCATGATGGCTTCAATGGGAAGATTTTTACATAAACAGATATGTTGTATTTGGGTTGTTGTGCTTTGTGGTACACTTGGTTGTATTTGTTTCACATGGTGATTCACTGTTGTCTCATTTCTTTTTCTTCTCTTGATGCCTGCTTTGTTAAATTGGCCTTGGATAGCTGTCTGTCCAAACAAGTGGTGTCATCTGACATCCAAGAGCAGTGCAGTGAATTTACAAGCAGCTGAAAATCTCAGTCTGACCATTAAAACGTGCACTATAATCCCTAGTCTAACCCAGGGATCACACACACAAAAAGAAAGGTATACGCGACTTCCACAGCACCGAAACAAAGGGGTTGTTTTAACAAGATGTGCCTTCATTCTGCACCACTACAACTCCCACAGTATCTGCCTGCCTTATTTAAGTCTGTCTGTCTGTCTGTCTGTCTGTCTGTCTGTCTGTCTGTCTGTCTGTCTGTCTGTCTTTCTGTTTGTCTATCTGTCTGTATTTCTGTCTGTCTATCTGTCTGTATTTCTGTCTGTCTGTCTTTCTGTTTGTCTGTCTGTATTTCTGTCTGTCTGTCTGTCTGTCTGTCTGTCTGTCTGTCTGTCTTTCTGTTTGTCTGTCTGTCTGTATTTCTGTCTGTCTGTCTGTCTGTCTGTCTGTATTTTTCTGTCTGTCTGTATTTCTGTCTGTCTGTGTGTCTGTCTGTCTGTCTGTCTGTCTGTCTGCTGCACTTCCAAAGCGGTGTTGGCCCTCAAACACACGTAATCCGATGTCACCCCAGATGGAGATTTACTGTATGACCGCCACTTCGGCTCTGATTTGCTTGGTGTCAGTCTAACTGAGCAAGCTGATTATGTCGCCTAGCTGTTAGCAACACCAAGAGGTGACATAAAGTCTGGAACATTCAACACAAATCAATGTCACTGCGTTTCCAGTGCTTGCTTGTTTGGGGAAACTATAGGGAGGGAAGATTATGCAATTTTTTTAGCAAGTGCATTTAGAAGTTTTTGTGTGTAAGTGTGAATTTGAGTTGACAACTGAAACTCAAGACTGCAAGGCTCCTCCCACTCACAGCGTTGCAGCAGGAATGTGTGTGTGTGTGTGTGTATGTGTGTGTGTGTGTGTGTGTGTGCGTGTGCGTGTGTGTCTGTGTGTCCATCTGTCTGTATGAAGTTTTCTACCTCTGAAAAGGATTATTTTTAATAAGGAGCTGACAGGCATTGTGATCCCAGTGCAGTAGGCTATTTTGAATGTGATATGTGATATCTAGTCTGTCTGCTTGTTTTATTTGGATCAAAAACTACTTTTTTGCATTCTAGACATATATTGTAAATAACATTAGTGTGAGTTGATCCAAGACCACCAACGTAGCCGTGAAATTGTATTCACATTGGTCACATTGTAATATTATGATCTTGATGCTTATATGATGTTTTAAATCCTGTGCCTCCCTTGTTTACATTCATTCCTTCATGCCCTGCTCCGTCCTACAGTATCACATCATTTTTTTATATTCCCCAAATCTACTTGGAATAAACAGAAAGCTATTTTCACCTCAAAAGCTAAATTAATTCTAACATACTTTGGCTTTCCATGTTTCCTTCATGTGTTTTGACCGAGGGGGCATGCTTTCTTGGTCGCATTGAGGCCAATGCGGAAGTACTAAAAACTGCAGTTCCAAGAATGACCACTTGAGGCTGGCTGCAAAAGTGAGTTAATCCCCGTTTAACCCATGTTAAAATACCCAGGTTTACAGCAGAAATAAACATGTTTGCAGCCAGGCTTCAAAAACGGTTTTGGTCTGTATTCACCTTATGTTCAGTCGTGGGGGTGGGCCAAATTCTTCCGGGTTGTGTTAACTCATTGAGTGCCAATGACGACTTTAGTCGTCAATTGCTTTAGTAACGTTGAGTGCCAAAGACGCCTAAAGTCGTCAATTGCGTTTTTTGACGATGGGACGTGTATCAAAGCCAGATCCATCTCCTGTGAAAGTATGTGGCTGTCGAATGTGTAAAAGCTATTTTAGGGACCCATTAGGTGGCAACAGTGCTCTCCAGATTAGAGAACGGCCAGGAGAAAAGAGAGAAGAAGTCATGAGGAAACGGAAATCGCATCGATATGCATGAAGCATAACGTTAGCTGTGCCTGTGAACAGCAGTCAATCTGCTGACACCACAATTGAGCTCCTCCGTCTCCGCTGCAATAGCCCCTCCATATGATTTAGTTGCCGACACCAGCCTCTTTCTGAAAAGTTACATTATTCTCAGCTGGGAGCCGGGACAGGTTGTGAAAAAGCGGGGGGATGCAGCGCACTTTTCAGTGCAGACGGAGCAAAAGCAGAGCGAGAGCAAACGCAGCGACACTCAGAGTCGCGCAGAGACACTCCCACGAAGGAGGAGGAGGAGGGGGGTGGGGCACGCAGGGCAGCGTACAACGTACAACGTACAACAGCGTACAACACCCACACAGCAGGCTCGATTGACAGAGACAGGCAAACAAGCTATCTGATGCCCACCAGCAGTAAATCAAGACCAGCAAGAAGGTGTAGGGTCTGCGCACGCAGGGGCCAGCGCTGCTGGTTGCAGCTAAAAAATATTATTTTGCCAAACAAAATTCCTTTGTTTTCACTGTTTTATTGAAGTAAATTATTTTTGAGGTGTCACATCAGAAAATATTACCTTCAGAGTCAGTCATGTGCTTGAAATGCTATATTTCACAAAAGGCTCAATATCTCAGCTTCTAGATGGAAACGCCAATTTTTTCTGTTTTTGACCTATCTTCTCCGGCTGATAACTAAAGAACGGAAAATGATATCAATAAACTTTTTTTTGCTGCTGATACAATAGAGTCTCATCGTTCTTTCTGCGTGTTCAGTGTTTACATAGTAATATCACACAATATTCTGTGGGCCTCGAGAAATCACTGAAAACGCTCTGAAACTCTGGCACTGGTCCGTTCTCCAAAAGTGGCTGGCACTCAATGAGTTAACACTTCCGGCGGTCACGGCGCGAAATACAAATGAACGTCATGAAGAAGAGAGTTGTTTTTGTAGTGGGTAAAACAGCCTACTACTTTGAGCTCGGTACACAGCTAGCAAGCGGAGTATCCACTGTTAGCCAGGTCAGATAACGTTATCGTCGACAACGACGAGCACTTTCTTGTAAAACATACCTGGACTCCAACAAAGAAAGCTTCAGATGGTTTTCTCTCCTCCGACGCAGCGCGAGCCATTTACGTCTATAAGACCCGCAAACGTTAACGTAATTCCCTGGAATGTGAGACTTAACGAGCCAGTTACATGGCATTGCATTCCTAGACATTGCCGTTTGCTTTTATTTGGTATGTTACAATTGGCTAAATTATTAGTTAATTCAGAGTTAGATTATATTGGAGCAGCCAGCCATTTTTGTTTTTTGTTTTTTTTGCCGGAAGTCGTCACACGACCACACAACCGGGTCAAATGGGCGTGGCTACATAAGGTGAATAGGTTGAGGCGATATCTTGTCATAGACGCTGGGTTAGCTGGGTCAGCCTGGCTGGGGGCGTGGTCAGGGTGGGGTAAATCCCCCATTCTATCCATTCAGCAAAGTTAGAATTTAGCTGCTAGCCCAGCCCAGGCAGACGCGATCGGGGATTTAACCACCGCAACGCACATCTGAGCAGATGTCTTGTGTTCTGCTCTAGAACCCCCAAACCTGTAGTTTAGAGCCGCATCACCGTCCTTTGGTGAGTCAGCCCATTGAGATATATCGGCGGTTTTACCCCACTCACGCGCCAGCTGTATAACATTTTGTGGGCGTTCTCTATAGCTAATTTTACCATTCATGACAACTGTACAGGGGGTGAATCTTTATATAACTCACCTGTTTAGAGTTAAATAGATGGTAAAAAAGACTATGTTTTGTGGCATGATTGAGAGATCATGGCAAACTGGAAGCTTTAAAACTCCAGTCCACAAACCAATGGGCAATCTGGGAACCCATAGGTTAAACAAAAAAAAAAAGTATCTGACCTCTGGGGGCAGCCCTGTTTCAATGTGGTGCAACAGGAACTCAAGAAGCTCCGTCGGCAGCGGAAGAAAATCCCTTTCCGCTCCCTGCAAGCTCTGCCATTGGCTCCAACCGACCGGCTCTGACCATTTATGGATTTCCTTTGCATTCCCTGTGTGTCGCTCTCAAATCCTTCCGTCGCTATGAAACAACAATAACAACTCTTGCTACACGCTGAAAACAGTACGTTTTGACTGCACACCGGTCACATCCACTCCATTTTGTTCGGGTAGAGCGCAGCATGCGAGCCTGCACCCTGTGAGCCTGCACTCTGTGAGCCTGCACCCTGCGAGCGCTGTTGCACCCCTTTTCACGGAGCTGGCCGATAGATTTTCGATGCAAGTCGAAAGTCTGTCTCGAGAGATTAACCAATGGGTGACATCACATGCACTCCGTCCATCTCTTTTCTATTGTTTTGACTTGATTCTCTGCAGAGAAAGTCAGAAAACAGCCTCTTCACATCCTTTCTCCCTTCAGTCCTCTTCTCTCTCTAGATCTTCACAATACAACAGGACTGCCTCAGGGATGATTGACAGAGAAAATATTTGTTGGGGCACAGGTGTTACAAATGACCTTTGTTGTGTAGGCTTTTTATTCCATTGTGTATCTGCGTGCATGTTTCAGCATACAGATTGTATGCTGCCTGCTGCTGGCCCTTTGCAGATAAAGCTTGGTCTTCTGGGGGGCACTTGTAGTGGGCTGATATTGCCTTTCTGTAATGCCAGGGAGCTTAGGGAGTTTCATGGACCCTCTGGCACCAACCCAACACAATTAAGAACAAGGAAGACAACATGTGTGCTGTGAACAGGGACTGATGGCCAGCTTCCTATCGTGTTTATTTTGCTCTGTTGTAAGACTATGTGTCTGGGCAGTGTGTTCATTCATACTCGCATAAAATATTTATGATTTTGCCCTACAGCTGCATGGGTGGTTTGTTTGCCCCTTTTTATTTTAATTTTGTGTAGATATATGTGCATTTCTTCTTCTTCTTCTTCTCCTCCATTTTGCATACTTGTGTAAACTCAGTCTCCTTCATTATTATGTTGCTGAGTTAATTATAATTATAATTATAATTATAATATATATATATATATATATATATATATATATATATAATAGAACAATAAACAAACAAAACAAACAGGCTCAGACACAGGAAAAGAAAAAAAATACATACATCATTGACATTTTTGGCATGGTTAACGTGGTGCTCCAGCCGCAAAAGGTGCTTATGTGCTTGTGAGGGATATTACGCATAGGATCCCACCCAAGGGGTCCACAGGAAACCGACCGGGCAAGCTGTCAATCACCCCTAACCCTAGAGAGGCAAAGTGACCGTCTACTTCCTGCTTCACCACTGTACCAGAGATTTTCATCCGCCATTTATTTTCCCATACACATTTCGTAAAATGCATATAAAAAAAGTTTTACTGGTTCAAACGAAATGGTAGAGATATATTTAGAAACATATCGCATAACATTTCACTGGGACAAAAATGTAAAAAAAAAATAGGGGTTTAAAGAGAAAAAAAATCAATGTTGTTTTTTTTTAGTTTTGGTCCGAGTGAAATGTTCTATGGGCTCTGCCGATTATAGCGTTAGCTGAACCATTTGGTTCAACGAAGTACAACAATTTTATCAGCATTTTACGAAATGTCTATGGGAAAATAAATGGCGGATGAAAATCTCTGGTAGTGCTGAAGCAGGAAGTGACATTCCACTTTGCCTCTCTATACTGCTCACTAATCATTTTTAACCTCGTCAAAGTAGCCCAGAAACGGGTCCCAAATAGTTAAGAACCTTCTAAGCGAGTTGGTTCTCAGGAACCTGAGTCTCTCCATCTGTATAACAGAAACCATGTCCATCAGCCCACCCGATCTGACTGTTGTCACCCATAGATTCAGTAGGTTCGTCATCAGCCCCATTCCTATCGCTGATAAACCTGCTAGTAGGTTTCAGTAGGTTTCAATGGCCGTTATCAAACAACTTTATATTTAGGCAAATAAAACAACTTAGGGTTAGGGTTAGGGTGAGGGTGAGGGTGAGGGTTAGGGTGAGGGTTAGGGTTAGGTTTAGCGTTAGAATTAAGCAACAAAACGCATTAAAATACGAAAACGGAAACCTCTCCTGATAACGAATCGCTGATAACGACCTTCTGCGCCTACTAGCAGGTCAGTAGGCTGACTACTGGCCGATATGAATGGCGTGATAAGACGCTGATAACGATGATTGAATGGGCTGACAATTACCAGATCGCGTGATCAGCCATACTTGAAAAGAAGGTGAAGAGGAGGACTTCCATTCCTTCAGTCTTTTGGCGACAGTTGTCCCCAGTGTCAGAGATTGTTGCACAGCTGTAGGGAAGTTCAGAGAGGACTCCGAGCAGGGTTATTTTGTAGGCCTTAGAGTACCAGTCAAATATTTTGGCCCAGAATCCCGTTAGTGAAGGGCAAAACCAGAAGGCAAGAGATAGTGTGCCCTCTGACACATGACACCTGTCACACAGTGGTGAGACAGAAGGGAAGATCCTGTGTAGTTTATGCTTGGGAGTAGTGAAGACGTTGAGCAACTTTAAATTGGATCAGCGGGTGTCTGCTATTAACTGAGCAAAGTTGTACCACAAACAGACTCCTTTCCCATATAATGTCAAATAAATCAATACCAAGTTCCACCTGCCACGCTTCTCTAATATTCTCAGTAGAGGCTGTGTTGCGGTTTTCAAACAGACATACAAATCTAGAGATAAGATGCTTGGAGTGAAGAGGGCTCAGCAATCGAAAAAAGCATGCTCATCTGGGAGAGTTTCAAAGGTATGAACCTAGTTTGCAGGTATCTGAACCAGTTCGTGCCGGGCAACTCAAACTTCCTCTTCAGTAGATCAAGAGATGCAAAATGTCCATCTATGTATAGGTCTCTGATGGAAACCAGCCCCTTCTCATTCCAGGCACGGTAGTTTTTTTCTGACCATGGAGCCCAAAAAAAAGAAGATTGAAACAAAGCGGTGTATGGACAGCAACATCTTCAAAACACTCTTAACTTGGTTTAGAATTCTGAAAGAGTTTTTTGTAACGAAACCCACATTTTGTAAAGTCCCAGGCCTCTCTAGCTTAGAAAATAGCATGGCTGGCAGAGACGAGCCGATAATAGAGCTCGCCTCCATTTTCAGCCACAGGGGCGCCCCAGGAGTTAACTTGCCATCCCTTGCTGCCAAAACATTAGAGCCCTAACATTGGCAGCCCTGTACTGCCCTCCAAATCAAAACCACAGTAACTACAATTTTGGTCAAAATTTAGTTATTATTGAAATTTAACTTTTAGATAGCCTATCTGTTTTATCATGTGACAAATTTTCTAAGTTCAGTCTTGCTCTATATTTGAGAAAACAGAGTATAAAAATTGCAGTAACTACGAAATCCAACCAAAAACCAGACAAAACTGCAGTAACTACACTTACTGCAGTTTGATTTGGTTTCACAGAGCTTCAGCTGGACTTAAACAGAGATAAACGCAGTAACTACACCTTGAGGTGTAGTTTCTGCGGTTCAGACTGGTTTTTGTAGTTACTGCAATTTTCCCGCTCTTTCCATAACAAAGCCCAACATATCAATCACTCATAATGGCACAATCTGTTTAGTTAATCTAGTCAATTCCCAATATGAGAGCTGTCCAAATTGTTAATGAATGAGTCTTCAGTGTCTTTAAAATCGTAAATGCTGTATTCCTAGCTAATAATCCATAAGAGATCATCCAATAAAGAAGGGAATTGTGTTCTCCACTGGGAAGTGTTAATCTGGCTGTAGATAGTGATAATTGTTTGGTATCACTACCTAGCGTATCAGGACAAGCTTTTTAATTGCTGCATCAATTATCAGCATTCAGATTCAGTCTGTAATTCATTTTATTCAAAATAATTTTAATATGCTATGTAATATATATGTTCTTGTATGAATTATCAATCTGAAAAGCTGATCTGATTTGTAAAGAAAACCTGTTCTAAATTAATTGTGTCAGAATGATGACCAAAAAGCAACACCAGTGGTGAAGATGACATCAACTGACTTCAGGATTCCCTGAATTTATCTGTTACTCATCCATTTAAAACTTTTACACATGTAAACAATAAAACAATTAAATACAGATATGAAAAAAAGAAAAAAAAAATCTCAGTTTCAGGGGAGTGGCTATTCTTGTCTCAAATATAACTCAATTTGAAGGTCATAAAGAAATCAGGGACAAAGAGGGAAGATATGTAATAGTTAAAAGAAAGCTAGAAAACATAATGGTGACACTGATTAACGTATATGCCCCCCCAGAGAGTACCAGATGTTTTTACCACACTCTGTTTGACATTATTGCCTTAGAGACCGAATTTTGATATGTGGAGGTGATTTTAATATTGTGATGAATCATAATTTGGATACACCAAGCCTCAAGAAAAGCAAACTACATCTGACCAAGTTTATTAACACAACAGACATGAGGGGACTAACAGATATTTGGAGAGAACTCCACCCTTTTGACAGGAACTACACGCACTATTCTGTACCGCATTCTGTTTACTTGAGAAATGACTATTTTTTTAATGGGTACAGGTGAAAGCCACAGGGTCATAGAATGTAAAATTGGTGTGGCAGATGTATCAGAGGTGTATTGGCTTGACAATACACCTGAATACTAGAAGAATAAACACTGTATGGAGGCTCAATGTGGGAATTCTGAATAGTGAGGCAAATGTGGAACAGATAAGGGGAGAGATAAAAAGGTATATAGAAGAGAATGATGAAGGTGATGTTGACCCTGTAATATTGTGGGATGCTATGAAGGCAGTCATTCGTGGGAAGCTGATTGCCCTGACAGCACTGCAAAAAAAGGCCAGACTATAGCCACATACAAATATAAAATTGAAAAACTGGGAGAACTGGAGAAAAAACATATGTGAAACAGACTTATTATGAAGCAGGTCCAAAAACAACTACGGTAGACTTCTGGCCAGACGTCTGCGGAAACAGCAGGCCTCTATACAATTCCTAAAATAAGGGATCCTCAAGCTAACCGGATGAGATATAAAGAATATTTGAAGAATAATACAAGAAACGCTTTCTAAACCACCATCAGCCACAAAGAAACAATAAAAAGCTTTCTTAACTTGCTTGACCTGCCATCTATTGGCGAGAATCAGAATTACACCCTTACGTCAGATATTACAGTGGAGGAGCTGGAAGCTGCGATCAGCAGACTGAAGGCCAGTAAATCACCGGGCAGCGATGGGTTTCCATCAGAATGGTACAGGGCCTTTAAGAAGGAGCTAACACCTCTGCTATTATCCTGCTTCAATTGGACCCTTAAAGAGGGCAGAGCCCCCCCATCATGGAAGGAGTCAATTATTACTATTTTGCCTAAGGAAGGCAAAGATAAGGAACAGTGTAAAACTTAAAAAGCACAAGTATGGTCATGGTTAGTTTGGATGCAGAAAAAGCATTTGATAGTGTTAGTTGAGTATTTTTATATGAAGTATTAAAGAGATTTGGCCTCAATGAAGATGCAATTTGGTGTATTCAAACAATTCATCACAAGCCTACATCTAGGATTAAAATAAATGGGAGCCTGTCTAATAGGATTTGGAGGATTGGAGAGGCGTTAGAGACAGGGCTGTTGCCTTTCGCCGACGCTCTTCGCTTTATTTGCTGAACCATTAGCGCAAGCAATAAGCCAGAGTGAAGACCTGCAAGGCGTTAGAATAAAAAGGAAAGAACATATCATTGGACTGTTTGCCGTTGATGTTATTATTTTTCTGGAACAGCCAGAAACTGGGTTCCCAAATCTAATGGACCTGCTTGAAGCATATGGATACTACTCAGGGTACAAACTGAATATAACTAAGACACAAATACTTTCATTTAATTATCCCCCATCCCAACAAATCAGAGATGCGTACTATCTGAAATGGAACTCTAAAACAATGACATATCTTGGTGTAACTATAACCAAAACTCTTTCCGACGTGTTTGAAACTAGCTATAACAAAATTGATGAGAATATCAAAAAGGATATAGAAAGATGGTCTACCCTTCCTCTAGACTTGTGGGGCGGCTTTAGCTCAGGAGGTAGAGCGGGTCGGCCAATGACGCAAGGGTTGGCGGCTCGATCCCCGCTCCCTCCCAGCTGCTGTCGTTGTGTCCTTGGGCAAGACACTTAACCCTCCTTGCTCCCGATGGTGTGCAGGCACCCTGCGTGGCAGCCTGCCGCCATCGGTGTATGAATGGGTGAATGTAGACTACCTACTGATTGTAAAGCGCTTTGGATAAAAGCGCTATATAAATGCAGGCCATTTAGACTTCTAGACTGCTAGAATACAAACTGTTAAAGTCAATATTCTACATAGGCTGCTATACTTATTTCAGTCCCTCCCAATTGAGGTTCCTCAAAACAAATTCACAGCTTGGGACAAGATGATATCTAGATTCATTTGGAACAATAAAAAGCCAAGAATAAAATTTACAACACTCCAATTGCTTAAAAATAAGGGGGGAATGGCTTTGCCAGATTGTAGGGAGTATTTCTATGCAGCACAGCTCAGACCCCTGGCATGTTGGTGTAGATCTGATTATGAATAGATAGAAAGAAATGGAAGATACAGGGCTACTGTACAAGACTGAGATTCTGGTGGGAGATACACTGACAGGGGTTCTGAGAGTGGCTATGGATCCAATAGTAGCATATACATTACAGGTATGAAAGGACATAAGAAAATACAAATTACAGAGAGGGGCCCGCTTACTGAGGTGGTTTGCATATGATTCAATGTTTAAGCCAGGTGTGTATGACTCAACATTCAAAACATGGGCACAAAGAGGCATAACTGCAATTTGTACAGTTTCAGATAATGGTGAATTCATGAGTTTTGATGATTTGAAGGCAAAGTGTAAACTTGAGAACAAAGACTTGGCGATGGGGGATTCATCATTCATTCATGGTTGATTTTGGTTGAACTGGTCACCACTCTGCTTGCAGCCTGTGATTTTGGTTGAACAGGTCACCACTGTGCTTGCAGCCTGTGATGGTGGTTGAACTGGTCACCACTGTGCTTGCAGCCTGTGATGGTGGTTGAACAGGTCACCACTCTGCTTGCAGCCTGTGATGGTGGTTGAACAGGTCACCACTCTGCTTGCAGCCTGTGATGGTGGTTGAACAGGTCACCACTCTGCTTGCAGCCTGTGATGGTGGTTGAACTGGTCACCACTGTGCTTGCAGCCTGTGATGGTGGTTGAACAGGTCACCACTCTGCTTGCAGCCTGTGATGGTGGTTGCAAATAGGCATTGTTTTGTTTTAAGGGGTCATGAGCCAAAAAGGTTGAGTAATATTACAAGGCATTGCTTTTGGAACATTTACAAAGTTTCCCAAACTCAAACAACATCTCCCCATACCACTCCACAGGTTGGATCAAGTTCACACCTACTCCAGAATGAGGTGTTATAAATCTAAAAGGTAAACTGTAGTCTCTGTGGGATTTATTGGTAGCAGTGGAGGCGTGCAGGGGCTCATCACTCTCTAGCTCTGTCATTATCTGCTTTAAATGGTCTGCATTTATATAGCGCTTTTATCCAAAGCGCTTTACAATCAGTAGATAGTCTACATTCACCCATTCATACACCGATGGCGGCAGGCTACCATGCAGGGTGCCTACACACCATCGGGAGCAAGGGGGGTTAAGTGTCTTGCCCAAGGACACAACGACAGCAGCTGGGAGGGAGCGGGGATCGAGCCGCCAACCCTTGCGTCATTGGCCGACCCGCTCTACCTCCTGAGCTAAAGCCGCCCCCGCAGAGGGGCGGCTTTACAGGGCCATTGCCCCATTAAAGCATGGCTTACTGCTAGTGATGTGTTCGCTGCCACATGAAAGAACAGAAACATGTCATCCTCCTGTTCCCACAACAATAAAACAGGCACACACCAACTGCCAATGGCTGCAGTGTGACAATAATAATGCTACATCTCCTTCATCTTCTCTGTCTCTGATTTTCTCTCTGCGGATCCAGAGGCATCTCTCTCTCTCTCACCCTCTCTCTCTCACCCTCTCTCTCAGCCCCGCTCTCCTTAACATTCAACTACTTGGACTTGTATAGTGTACAAACAAAGCTAATCAGCCTATCTATCAACCTAGCAGTATTCTGTCGGCTACATTGGTCACTTCTGTATGTTTTGGCTGTTTAGCAGTCTAGCAGTACTTTACACAACTGTGCCAAGTAGGCTACTCTTCATCTCTGAATGTATACTTGTGTTGTGTTTATTATGTTTAGTCTACTGTCTGAATGTATACTTGTGTTGTGTTTATTATGTTTAGTCTACTGTCATGTCTTGCCTGCATTGTATGTGAGGTCCAGTATGTTTTGCCATGGATCTAGCGTGTCCTTTAATGTGTCAGTACCAATTTAACCAGGTCAAATTCCTTGTGCACCCATTGCAGTTGGTGATTGAAACTATTTTGATTTGATTTTGATTCTGTAAACCAGGGGTTTTCAAAGTCTGAGGCTGGGGGCCTCCCCTCAGGCAAAGCTTGGGGATGAAGCCCCCCTCCCAATTTACTTGCTTACCGTAGTTTTGCAAAATTCCTGGAAGCCTAACTGACTGTAGGGATCACCATTAAGTTATTTGATCCCAACAATGATTTGATGTCAACGATTGAGACAAGATAGCTTCAGATGATTAAGGTCTGTCTGAAGGCATTTATTTGTTTGTTGTTGGGACAGTGTGGGAAAAACAGTAAAATTCTCCAAAACTACTGTATCTCTGAACAATCTCTTTAACCAAATCACACACATTTAGGCTATTGTGATCTCCTTTTGATAACTAATGTAATAACTAATTCATATTTTTTCAATTCCAATTCACTGAGCCTCCCCTGAAACTGTTTGGAGCCCCCCTGGGGAGGCCTGCCTCCTACTTTGAAAGAGGGAGAGAGAGAGAGAGTGAGAGAGAGAGAGAGAGAGATAGAGAGAGAGAGAGAGAGAGAGAGAGAGAGAGTAAGTGGAGGTCCATGGTGAAAGTGCACAGGATGGGGTAGGAGACAGAGGGAGACAGTGGGAGATGTATGAACAGGATGGGGTAGGAGACAGGGAGAGAGTGGGAGGAGACAGAGGGAGAGAGTGGGAGGTGTATGAGGCCTTGGTGTTGTGTACCTGGATCTCATTAGGGGAGCTTGCTTTGTCTTGGGCCCTCATAGGGACTCATTGTTACACAGTGTCTTGCAGAAGGCCAGCTTGACTGACATGTGAACAGCGTAGCAGGGTACAAGGGGGATTGTTAGTGTTGGTATGGACGGAGGAATCGACCCATATCTCAGTAATGAGATCAACACACGGCTTTGTTGGAATATGAGCTCCAAATGGGAAGATGGAGTATACAATACATACTGTACATGTGTACACACACATAAACACAATAGACTCACACAATACTCCATTATGGTGGAAGGCGGAAGAGCGTAGTGATGGCTTATGTTGAGGATGGGGATCCTCTCTGTTTTTTCATCTGCATTCATCAGAACAGACAGCCATGGAAAATACCATACTGACAGTAATACGAATAGATATAATTATATCTTCCACCACATTTATTTCTCAGGTTCCACAACAACTGGACTGTACTTTAAAACTATTCAACATATTTTCAATGTATTCATAGTCCTGTACTGTTTGCTCTTGTAAGAAGTGTTTAATCAGTCAATTTAAAAGAAAGAAATTACTTTAATCCAATAAACATAAACAATGCAAGTAGTGTGACGCCAGTGCTGCCACTAATATAGTGCTGCATTTTAAAATTGTAATTTAATCTTGAGATTTCCTCACAGCTGTAAAGTATAACCCCCCCCCCCCCATATGTTTAAAAGCAAGACATGTTTTGCAAGATATGCATTATTACTAAGGACTTCAGATGTCAGCGTTGCCTATATTGCTTTATGTTTGCCTCATGGGGTTCCCATTGCTGAAACAAAAGGAAAACATTATATCAGGCACATGAGATTGTGTGGTAATTATGCTTTCAAAACTGGATTATTTCTAATCCAAGGCACTTGCACAGCAAATTATATTATACCGTGTCCAATTCCTTTGGAGCTGCTGCTGTTCTGATTAGTGGTTGTACTGTACTCCTCTATATTGCATGGATGCATTACTTTATAAACTTAACTATGGCTCTTTTTCCCCCATATTCAGTTGACAAGCAAGAAGCAACTACTCAAATAAAAATAAGATAATATTTTTTATACATGTGGGGCGGGGGGTCTCTTCTTTCCTTTATCACTTAGCGTATGGTCTCTTCTCTCCCCGTCAGGCTCCCGTCTTCGCCAGGATGACTTCCCTCCCCGCATTGTGGAACACCCCTCTGACCTCATTGTGTCCAAGGGGGAACCAGCCACTCTCAACTGTAAGGCAGAGGGCCGCCCCGCGCCCACAGTGGAGTGGTACAAAGATGGGGAGCGCGTGGAGACGGACCGCGACAACCCCCGCTCTCACCGCATGCTGCTGCCCAGCGGCTCCCTCTTCTTCCTGCGCATCGTCCACGGACGACGCAGCAAACCTGACGATGGCAGCTACGTGTGTGTGGCCCGCAACTACCTGGGCCAGGCAATCAGTCACAACGCATCCCTAGAAGTAGCCAGTAAGTGCTTGTCTCACTAATAGTGTGTGCGTCTATGTGTACGGATTACAGCTATTTGCTTTCTGATACTTTATAATACCCTTAGCGAACACACCGAAATGTACATTGGCCAGGGTTAAATATTCACAGTAGAACACTAGAGCAAAAGTAGATGAGATCAGTCAACCTTGGACCAATAAGAACCAAGCAGCGGGGTTGTCTCTGGAAGTCTGGTGGGAATTGAAATCAATGGTGCAGCTATCGGTATGGCAGAGACATAAGAGATGCCATTGAGAGCATATTCAGACTGCGAAAACATCTGAGCTCTTTAATACCTTGATTATTATTGAGGTTCTAGTCTCTCGGCACGGGGTCAGATTGGATGAGATGACGATAGCAGGGATTTTAATATAGTTAGCCATGTTCATTGGAAAGCGAGCTTATTTGAAAGGTTAGAACTTATTTGCTGAGAATAAGCTTAAGATAACCAAATTATTAGGCATAGATATAAGCGGCTGCTGATTAAAAAAAACGTATCTTATGACTTATTTTAGGATGTAAATTCTTATCGTAATTTATCCCAACAAGGTTTCATTATATTTTCAACCCAAATGCCACCCATTCGAGCAATTATGTTGATCTCATTAGACATGTACAGTAACAATTATGTGAACTTAAAAACCTGTTTTCTGTGGGTAAAGTTAATGTTGTTTCATTCCAATTATGGTCAAAGTATATGTTTTACGAGTGAGGGACAGGTGGAAATTCACTGTGGGAGCCACCTGTCAGACAAGCAGCAGCTGCTTGTCTGCTTTAGTCCCCGGGTTTAGACTAGTAAGTGTGTTTCCTAACAGGTGACAGCTTCAACTCGCTGAATCGGCATGTTCCAAGTGTCAAGTGTGTGCTGCTGCCAGTTAAACAGCCTTTCACTGCATTGTGTCCCAGTAAGGAATCTGTCAGCCTGCATGCAATATACACACAACCAAGTGTGTGTGTGTGTGTGTGTGTGTGTGTGTGTGTGTGTGTGTGTGTGTGTGTGTGTGTGTGTGTGTGTGTGTGTGTGTGTGTGTGTGTGTGTGTGTGTGTGTGTGTGTGTATTTATTGGCTAGGGTGTGATGGAATGATGCCTGTGGAGAAGCAGACACAGGGCAAAGAGCAAGGGTCAAGGGTTAGGTGCATCCGGACATGGTAAGTGCAGATGCTCTGGAATGGATCCCTATGGGGCACTGCAGGCTCTGCAAGGAGAAAAACACTGGAATCAGCCTGGAAAGTACAAGGAGTGATGAATGCACTGAAACAAGGAAGTGTGTAAGGGTGGGCAGGGGGCCTTTGCTTTACTGGTCACAAGGGTTAACAACAGTGGGCATGCCCTCACACACTGAATAGCACCTCAGCTATTTCCCCCTCGGTCCAGGCTCTCTCTCTAACTCTCTCTCTCCCTTGGCAGATATGTCTCAATGGTTTTAGAATACTGTAGTAATCCTCTGAGTATCTAGTTTCGTTATTTGAATTATAATGAAATAGATGGTCAAATGGTATCTTGGTAATGCTGGATCAGCACTCCTACTTTGAGAAAGCTATGCCCTCCCGAGGGAGAGTTTATTACTTGGAGTTCACTCAATTTACTGCTGGGTTGAGGGGGGACACAGAGAGGACTTGTTGAAGCTGCCTGGATGAGTTATGTCCCCCTGCTTCTTCCTACAGAGGTCACATGGATTCATGGGTCGCACAGGGGCTAGATGTGAGCTAGTGAAACAGAGCCCCCTCTGGCAAATGCTGCTGAGTTAGGGAGTTTGGGAGAGGGCTGGGAAGCCGGGGGTTAAAAGCAGGATGTTTGGGAGAGGGCTGGGAAGCCGGGTGTTAAAAGGAGGATTGACCTCACTCTGGCATGTCAGATTTTGGAGATCACGGGCTCTATTCTCCACCTGCCTTAGGCGCTAAACTGGCCTTAAACGCAAAAAAACACACTTTACGCCTGCCTAGCGCTGACTTGGGAGAATCAGAATACCATCATGTTTTTAAGCCCCGAAATGTGATTTACACTGAAGAGGCATGGCGCAGTGCCAGAATAGGCCAGAATGGGCGTTTCGGCCTTAAATACCAGCCTAAAGCGATCTTCCCAACGGGCGTTCATTTTGCAGTTAACGCTTTTCAAAATCAGGCTTTATTCAGCCGGGGATGCACCCACGGCATTATTCAATCACTCTCTCTGCCGCTATCTCCCTCTCTCTCACTCCCTCTCTCTCGCGTGACAATTTCTGCCCCTATAGCACACTGCAAGCATCAGATCTGAAATGTAGGCTACACCACAGAATGACAGAACCATCACTACTTTGGGGGAAAGGCCACTAATTTATATGTAGGCAGGCACAATGACAGATGGAAAAAAGTTGTTATACTGTAGTTTTGAGCCCGTCATTCAGAGTCTGTTGCATCATCCTACCTGTCTGCCGTGCAGAGGGGGAGAAGAAAGGGCAGCGAGAGAAAACGATGCAATCATTCTGTCCAAACTTTTACCAATCTAATCTCATCATGACATCCAGGGATAGGCTATATTGTGCTAGCCGATGCGTTTAGAACATTATTCTCACTTTGCTCTTGCTATAGTGTAGCGTATTTACATGCTTGCTGTATTTAAACTGCCATGAGATTTGTTTGAGGAGCATTATCGAGACAGAGATGAAAGTGGGCAGAGAGGGAGGGGGGAGCTCAGAGCACTTTGGGGGGGCTTTAGGGCTTTTCTGACTGGACTGGAGTCGCTCGGTGTGGATCGGAGCTTGGAAGGGAAAATGTGATTGGTTTACTGGAGATCACCAATCCAACACTTGTGAATAATTCTACGCTTAAAAAGGCATGGTTAAATGGTTAGTGTGGTGCGCATTCTGGCATTTAGCGTCAAGGAAAAATTAGGGAATGCGCGTGACCACGCCCACTAATAGCACTGGGCCCAGCCATAAATGCAAATTTAAGGCCAGGGGGAGAATAGAGCCCCACTTGTTAGTCTGGTTAACGTGTTAGTGGTTACATTTGTTTTTGGGTTTTTTTGGTAATTGTTTAACGGTTCTAAAGAGAGCCCTGAGAAACCAGTGTGGGTAAAATGCCAGTTGGCATGTTCTGGTCACCTTCTCATGTTTTAGTGCATTATTTCTTTTGTGTGATGTATCATAGGGGTGCTCCAATCCGGCTAAGCCATGATCCGATCCGATTCCGATTCCTGGGGTCACGATCCGATTCCGGAATCGATTCTCGATTCCAATGATCCTAGATTCTTGAATCGAGAATCTATTCTCAATTCCATCTATTCTCCATTCAAGAATCTAGAATCCATTCTCTACAAAGAGAGATGTAAGGATCTACTGCAGAATAAAGTGTATAAGTTTTATATTGCTATAACACACAAAGGCAAATCTAAGACAAAAAAGGTCACACTTATTAATGCTGTGAAAATAGCAGCTCTGTTGCACACAACGCACCTTGGAGACGTTTATGGTAACCTTTTACGCAGGGGATTTAGTGATATTTCTCCACGCAGCGTCCAGCTGCAATCGGCAAGGTCAAACGTGCTTGGGAACAAATAAAAATGAATACTTCACGCTGGAGGAACAAACCATAATCTTAAGGAAATATCAAGAATTCAAAGATGTAGGCTAATAAAAACCAAAGGCAACACTGCTGCACATAATTATCACAGAAAGGAGGGCTGGCAGAAAATGCAGATTGTCTCAATGCATGTTATTCAGCTTGCTTGATTTCGCCACCGATGTTCAGCATCTCCGTTGCGCACACGGTGCGCTTTGGAGACGTATATGATTAAATGGGTCTTGGTGGTCGCAAAAGGCTCTTCTCTCCTTTTCCAGGAAGCTCATTGGTTCGTGAGCGGCGCCTTTTAAGGTTTAATCTTATCCTTGCAACTTAACCTGCTATCGACCAGTTTAAGTGTGAAGCATAAGTTGCTATGGAAATATATCTCAGTAAGAAGTTAACTAGCGTCGTAGCACGGCAAACCCAGGGTTAAACCTGAAGTTACCTCGCTAAGCCTCTAATCTTGCTTCGTGGTATAGGCCTCAGGACTAAAGTGTTTCCATTGTGGTCCTCAATGATATGATAGTCAGGATGATGCGCCATAGGCAAACTTTTATTTATTTATGTGTGACCAAACTCATGCCGAAATTCAGCACGACACTCTGTCGGGGTCCCCAGCAGCGCACCCATCAAGTTTGAAGTCGATTGGCTGAATGGTTAAAATTCTATTTTGTGTGTGTTGCCAGCCAGTTTCATGCCAGACCCCTGAAAAATGTTTTGGCAGAGTTTAGAGGCGATTGGAGCAATGGTGTGCGTGTGCCCCCTATGGGCAATTTCTTACCTCCCCCCCCCCCCCCCCCCATTTGCATGAAGAGGTCAGTAGGCTATGCCATAATAACAAACTTTACAGATTTACAGCTCATAGTAAATGTAAATTAACATTGTTAGTTGTCATGATATGAAATAATATGAGCATTTAAGGGCTTCTGCTGAGCAGCATTGCATTATGAAAACAAAATGATTAAAAAAGCTGGCTCAGTGATTGGCCTTCCCCCTGATTCCTTGGAGATCACTATAGCCAGGGGAACAAGGACCAAGTTGAACTCTATTCTTTCTTTTGAAGGCCATCCTTTGTATAATGTATTTGATGCTCTGCTAAGCTCGTTTAGTGATCGGCTTTTGATGCCTCGGTGCTCTACTCAGTGATTTAGAAGGTCCTTTGTTCCTGCTGCTGTAAAATTCTTTAATGAACACTGCTAGCTCTGCATTGTGAGGCTCTCTTTTTGCTGTGTTATGTGTATGTAACTCGTATTGTGCTGTAGTTTACTGTTTCCTGTTTGTGTATCTGTACTCGCTCTGGTGGCAAACCATGTTTCCCCTCTGGGATAAACACCATACCATACCATACCATACCATACCATACCATACC
The DNA here is from genome assembly GCF_964638095.1 of Poromitra crassiceps. NCBI lineage: Eukaryota > Metazoa > Chordata > Actinopteri > Beryciformes > Melamphaidae > Poromitra > Poromitra crassiceps. The sequence goes on from NC_139623.1 coordinate 102,561,606, forward strand.
ATACCATAGTCAGGACTGCATTAGGGAATTTGAGCAGTTGGTAAAGGAGAGAGAGACGATGAAAATCGCGGCGACGGCTGACGAAAGACGGCATTAGAGGTTGACAAATATAAAGTGATGGGAGCAGGAAAGAAGTGACAGAGATGAAGCAGAGCAGAAGTGTTGGATCGGCTGCGTGTCCTTCAAGGCAGAGAATGAGACTTGTTTGCAGAAAAGCGAGGTGACGGAGTTAAGACAGTGACAGATGTAGTGTGTGCTGGTGCCTGAAGCGTGACCACAGGGTTGAAATACTGCCTAAGCACACACAACATGCACACACGCGCACGCACACACACACACACACACACACACACACACACACACACACACACATGCGTGTACACACACATGCACAGACCAGTTGAGCCCTTTCTGAAAGCAAGAGCTGAAATGAGAAAAGGGACAAAAAAAGAGACATATAACTTAGTTCCCATCCAATAAATGTCAGAGAAGACACTCAGCATATTTCTCTGCCTGCAGGGACCCCAGAGGACCCTGGGAAATGAACATGTGTCCTGTTGACCTCGGCCACTTGATTCAATCATGAAGCGCTTTATTGAGGTGAAAGCAAAGTCACAGCCTGTGTGTAAAGGTTATTTGGCAGTAGACCTGTTTTTAGGTTCAGTGAAGCAGAGGAATGAATGATATTCTTAAGCTAATTGGACACTTCCATTTGCTAGAGGAAAGTGAGGCTCGTGGCAGGGCTTAATGTTTAGCCACAAAATTCACTGTGATGAACATATGAGTCACTTAAGGGACAGATATCCATACGGCCACATCACTACTCAGAAGACCCCTGTGTCTCCAAAATGTCAGCTTTTCACAAGCTATGAAAACAGTTTTTAGCATTGTTGACATTGGGTTTTGAAAAGGCTTTTTCAGTAGCCTGATATTCAGACTGAATGGCCATTTTGTTACCACTCCATTAGTCAGAGATTGCCTCCATGTTAGCCGTTTTGTTGATTTTCCCCAAACCAACTAGATCAGACACTACTTTTTGAGCCCTAGAGGTTCGGAAAATGTTCTCAACCCGTGGCCGGGTTAATCATCAGTGATGTCACAACACTGATGGCATCACTGATGACATCATCAGTGATGTCACAATGCACAATTGCCCAAGTGGCACTTATGACATCATCATAAGTGTTTGCGTGTATGTGTGTGTGTGTGTGTGTGTGTGTGTGTGTGTGTGTGTGTGTGTGTGTTTTCCCAGGAAGGCGAGCGCATAGTCTCTCCCCAGACTCAAATATTACGTTGAATCGCTGTGCTCCGCATACTACATGCAAGTCTGTGCCACCTCACAGCCACTGCTGGTTTTTGAAGGCGGGTTGAAATTGAATGAATGACAGGTCATAGCACCGATGAGAGAGCGGTTCGAAAAATGGGCTGCGCCTCCCGTGTCGTCTGATCGCAAAGTCGTTACTGATTGGGGAAGACTGAATCCACCACTGGCATATCACTGGCCAAGTGAACGGTTCCCTCCCATAACCAGCCGGCTGAGGGAAAGTGTCCCAGACTCAGAGAGAGCTCTGCAGCATGCAGTAGCCACTTTTAAACATGAAGTCTGGATCATGTCTGGCTAGCCAGAGCAGGATATTTTCCGGTTTTACCTTTCTAGACATGAGGAGTCTGTGTTTAGAAACAGCTGGAAATGGTCAGTATTGTCTCTGCCAGTGGGCGGGGGGAGGGAGTCTTGAAAACTCCACTTTGTCCGCGTCCACGTCCGCGTAGTTACAAAATTCGAGGTGCGCACGGCCAGGCGAAAACCGTCCGCACGGAGCCTTGCGGAGGGGCGTGTCTGCTGATTTGACGTCACTTTTCCGCGCGGACACTCGCATTCCTCGCTGATGCGGAAAGCATAATGAGCCCTTAAGACATTGACACAAGTGTCAACGGAGCAATATATCTAGGTACTGTAAAGTTGTAATTTTCCGAGGTGATATTGCTTGATGGACAAACAGTCACACATTGTAACTCTTCATCCACTGCCATCAAGTCCGTTACTGTATCAGTGTTCATTTTCAATTGCCTGTGACAGTTTGTGGATGCCGCTGTGCCATGCTAGCCTCTTGTTTCTCGTCCTGTTTCCCTGCTCCCTTCCTGTCCCGGTCGGCCCACGGTCAGATCAGTCAGTGAAGCAGCATCACACTCTGGGGACAGCTGCTTTGCGTTTACAGTCTGGAGACTGAGGCGAGTGAGCTGCAAGTATTGTCTAAACAACTCCAGTCTCTATATTCCCCTAGGCTCAGCGTTTCTAAGAGCCAGATTTGTAGCAGAGTGTCAAGACGCAGGGAGAGGGTTCGCCTGGCTTGCAGCAGCACTGCACAGGGAGAGAGTTCAGCTGGCTCACAGCAGCACTGCACAGGGAGAGAGTTCACCTGGCTCACAGCAGCATAAGACTTAAGACACAAAACTTAAGACTCTTCCTGTTTTGTGTGTGTGTGTGTGTGTGTGTGTGTGTGTGTGTGTGTGTGTGTGTGTGTGTGTGTGTGTGTGTGTGTGTGTGTGTGTGTGTGTGTGTGTGCGTGCCATTTGTGTCTGACTGAAATGACAGTTGCGCAATCAATCAATTTATATTTATATTTAGCCCCAAATAACAAGAGTTGCTACGTTCACAGGAAATAAAAAATCTTCAAGCGTAATTATACGTTTGAAGGTCAGTGTTTTTTATACTTTCTCTAGGAATAGGAGCTTGCATTTAGCAGTAGAGATATATGCCTTAAGTAGCCTCGTCGGGAAAACAAAAAACTGCTTTCCATTCCAGAATGCTGACTGAGAGACGCTTGGAAGATGCTTGTGTTTCCTTCTCTTTCTGCAGCTCGATGTGTGATATTACGCTGACAGGCATTGTGATTTGTGAATATCAGCTGTATAGGGTTTCTCTACATTAGAGACATATGAAACCTTCTTTATAGTCTGTCTTTGTGCTTATCTTTGGAGAATAATTTGCTGATGAGGAAAGAAACACATAGCGCAGGGGAATTGGAATGGGTATGCATATTCAGAAAAAATAAAACAGCTTGTATGAATCAAATCAACCAATCTGTCTGTTGAAGATAGATTCTTGTGTTGTGTGTGTATGTACAGTGTGTATGTACAGTATGTGTGTGTGTGCATGGCCGGCCATGTGTAGGCGTGTCCACATTAAGCATATGTTTTGGGTAGTACTCCATTCTAGCCGTATGTTCTCCTTTTGTTCATAAACCCTGTTGGGTATCATCTTGTGGCTGATGTATTAAGCCCTAATTGTTATTGGGGAGACGTTCTTTAGCTCGGGCTATTTCCCCTGACACTATACTCCCCCATGTTAAATGCCTCAGCACTGGTTGTATTTCCCTGAAGCCTCAGAGCAGTAATGCAGCTGGGTTTGATCCAATTCCAATAAAGCTCCATGCTTGCTGCATCAGGTTACTCTGAAGTCATATGCATTTTATTCATTCATTCATTCATTCATGCGTCATGGCCAGTAGGAGCCTCCCGCAGGGCCAAACAATCTGTATTCACATGCTTAGTTGCAAACGAGACAATATTTCTGAACGCTATAATTAACAGTGTTTCTTCCAAACCCATTATAATCCAATCACAACCTGCAACAGCGCCTGTAGAGAGCAGACACAAGGCCGACTGACTCTAATAAGCGCATGCCTATAGTGTGCCCACTGTTTTAGCTGCTAACTGATCAGGTTGGAAGTATTAAGGGCTTAGCAGCACGGCTGAGTAATCCATGTTGTCAGGGAGAGGAGAGGGATGCTCGTGCATGCATGTGCTGAGGTATTGGTCAGTCCAGGCCCCCGTGGTCCACAGCGTCCAGCAGCCTCATCTGTGGTCAGGGTTAATGCTATCTCCCCCCAGGATCAAAGGTGTTGCAGCTTCTTCTTTTCAGCTTTCAACTACAGAGCCCTTCACCTACCTTCATTATGTATGTGTGTAGTATATCTCTCACAGTATACAAAGGTTGGTAGACTGTACTGAGAAAAGCAAGGATTCATCTTCAGTACAACAATACCTTCAGGAACTGAAAATCAAAAATGAGCTTTTTCCCAGATGCATGGTTTCCACTAATTGTAGTTTGACGACTGTTTTTTGAGTGTCTGTCATTAAAATGCAAACCTACTGTCTTGGGCTATCATTAAGCTAATCAAAATTCTTGTAGTACAGACAGGTAGTTAACTGTGCCACTGCTAACCATAATCAAATATTCTGAATGTATACCAGACACACAAATAGCTGGGGAAATTCAACGCCCCCCCCCCCCCCCCCTCCCTTTTTTTTTTTTTTACCATTAAACCAAACCAGACAGATTGTCCTCACACTGCCTTTTAGTTAGGCCAGAACAATTTAGAGAGAGAGTGGCGTCAGCGGAGGACCAAAATGCGTGACTCATTAGCCAATGAACAGCCAGGAAGGGGTCTCGCGCTACTTTTGAATGCTAAAATAAAGCTGATAATGTACAATTTGATTCTAAAAACAAAAAAACAAAAAACAAACTTTCAAAGTACAACACAAACTGTCCATTTTGCTGCAACTTGACAGTGCTGCTTAATCCAGAACCTTACTTCCTGGAACTCTTGAGAGTAAAAAACTGATCTATTGGAGTGAATGGAGATTTTTGCGACTCATATACATATTGAGTTAGGCTATTAATTCCTTCATTCTTTGCTTAACAACATAGAATATTGACACCATTCCCTATTCTCAGTTATAACACTTCTGCTAGTGGGCTTGTGTCCTTCGATTGTGAGAAACTGTATAAAATTAGGAGAGGGACTTATTTAATTTAAAAATTTAAATATGAATGACCTTTGATATATGGCAATATCTTGTACTCTTTCCAGACCCTTGTCCATCAGTTGATGTGTTTAAAATCTAGTGTTACGGTTCTCCCTTTCAGCTGACATTGACCAAAATCATCTTACGACATCATAGGCAGTGATGATGTCATAGCCAATGTGACATCATCAGTGATGTCATAGGCATTGTGACATCATCAGTGACAGTGATGTCATCAGTGATGCAAAGTTGAGCAGTTGTGCGCTGCGCATGCCAATAGAGCATGCGATTGTGCGCTGTGCATGCCAATAGAGCAGGTGAGGTCACGCAGCAGCCGAGCTGCGGGTGAGGTCATGCAGCGGCCGAGCTGTGTGCGTGAGCCCACACAGCGGGCGAGCCTACGATTTCAGCCCCGAAGGGGCCGAAACCGTAGTGTTAGAAAGGTTCCCTGTCAGGTGCTTATTAGGCATGGGTCGATTTCCGGTTTTACCGGTTCGGTTCGGTATACGAGCCCAAACCAGTTTGATCACGTGCGAACCGAAAAAACCGGAAAAAATATATATATATATATATTTTTTTTTTTGCCAGTCCATTCTGATTGCACTATTGTTCGTATTAGCCTCTTCTCAAGTTGCACTAGTAGGCAAAAGTCTTATTTTGTTTATTATGTTGATGTTTGAAGAAAAGTTAAGCTGAATAGTTATGAGAAATAAAAACAGTGTGTTGTTACAGTTAAAAGGTTCTGCTTATTTGTATTAAGTGTTCGTGCTGGTTGGCAGCATACCAGCTTAGAGGTGCATTATCGCCACCAACTGCAGCCGCTTTGATACGTTTTTTTGGGGAATATCGAACCGGTTTCAAAATGTTCAAACCGACCCATGCCTAGGCCCTATATTGTGTGAATTTGTGAGTTTTGAAGTTTATAAGGCAGCTCAGCTGTAAGCCAATCCATTCTGATTGCACTGCTTGTGTTTTTATTAGCCTTTTCTCAAGTTGCACTATAGGCAGAAGTCTTATTTCATTTATTATTTTGATGTTTAGAAGAAAAGTTGAGCTGAATAGTTATGAGAAATAAATACAGGGTGTGTTTGTTACACAGGTGTCCTGCTTTTTTTTATTCAGTATCATTGCTGGTTGACAATACCAGCTTAGAGGTGTATTATCGCTATCAGGTGGACTGAAGTTGCACTACAGACAGTTATGGGCCACACGCCCTGCTTAAAAAAAAAAAAAAGAAAAAAAAAAAAAATGTAATTACAAAAAAAAATCGGTATACCGGTTCGATCCGGTTTAGACGGCAATATCGAACCGGTTTTAAAATTTTCAAACCGACCCAGCCCTAGTGCTTATTCGTGGCAGGACGGCCGCCAAGGGGCCCAATTATGCCAGCTGGTTCCCTGAATAGTCACATCATCAGTGATGTATGACATCATAAGGGGGAGCCATGACTATGTCACACAGCGATGACATCATCAGGATTGTGACAGCGGTGATGTCACCGACATCATCAGAGCCGAGCCAGGAGGGGTGTCATAATCACTGATGGCATCATCAGTGATGTCATAGATGCTACTATCACATCTATAAGTAGACGCAAGCGACATTCTATTCGGTTGCAGAACAGGGACGCTGTCGGGGAAGTACGTGAGAGTGTGAGCCGTCGGTGGCGGATACCACCGCATCTTCCTGCATTCAGGATTAGTGGATGGGTACGTGATGGTGGTGATGCTAGAGTCCCTCCCCTTTAAAGTGGTGCTGGGGAACAACGCAGTAGGGACGGAGGACTCAGGCTCAATCGATCTGGCGCAGCAGGAGTCAAACGTGCAGCATTAGCAACAGGGCCCTGTGTGTGTCGTCACCAGTACCGTGGTGGGAGAGAAACCACAGGAGCCAATTGAGGCGCTTACACAGGAGACAGTTGTAGAGGTGTTGCCTAGTCAGAGACAAGATGAGGAGAGGGAGCAAATAAAGAAACAGTTCCCTATCATTCTTTCTGAACCTGCAGAGCGTGCAGAGAAACAGACAGGCAGATGAGCGTAAACGGAAAAGGAAGATAACAAGGCAGCCAATGAGAGAGCCAGGCAGGCTAAGGCTGAGTGCTTGTTAGCTGAAGCTCAGCATGAGGAGCTGGATCACGCCCATAGTGACATGGTGGTTCTAGCAGTATAGTAACCACAGTCGAGCAAAGTAGTGAAGAGCTCACTGAGGATTCTCAGTTGGAGACGGTGTCAAGGAAAACCACTGACGAGGAGACTGAGGCCGTAACAGTTGATGTACACAACATCACTGTTGAAGTAGTGGTTGTGACCGATGAAATAAAGGAGCAGCAGTGGTCAGAGACTGCGCCTGACACTGACTACATTTACATGCACACAATATTCTGTTTTTTGCCCATATTCGGAAAATAATAATATTTTGACTAAATGAATAATCTATTCCCATTTACATGCAGTCATAGCTCGCCCTCCCCGACATGTCAGGGAGGGGGGGGAGAGAGATGCAGATAGAAACAGCAGAGTTTTTCTCTTGAGAATAAACAGAGCAGCACTGACTCTATTGTTACCAGCATCACTTGGTCCATTTCAGCTGAAAATTTTGGCGTTGCGATGTTTGTGCATTCAAGCCATAAAAAGTAGGCTAGTACGTTAGGCCGGAGTCATTTATAACTGCGAGTTGCGTCTTCTCCATTCACTCCAATGGACCAGTTCTTTACATCGCAAGCATTTTAGACTAATGTGGGCGCCACTCTCTCTTTGAATATCTCTCTCTTTAAATCAGCATGTTTCTCATCTCCTCCCGATTAGAAATGTGGGCTTTTCTTTTTGCATGCCAGAGATGACGGATTATATCGCCTGCTTTCTAGCACACATCAGCTGACCGCAAACAGGCAAGATGCGTCACAAACTGCGGTAAAAACCCCTGATTGAGACGCATATTCCGAATGCGCTGTATACATGATCAAAAAATCCCCCAACTTACCTTTGATGTATCCATTAGAATTTTACAGCTAAAAATAATCTATAGGTATTTGCCCACTAAAAAGATGTTAAAAAAATGGAGCATCCAACAGTGTGATTTGTGTATATTTTGTGAGGAGGGAGAGGAGAGTGATTTACATTTATTTTGGTACTGTCGGGAAGTTGCATTATTTTGGATTAAAGTTGAAAAGTGGATTTCAGTTTACAGCGCAAATTTTTATAGCTGTCCTTTAACCATAATGTTTGGTGATTTAAGGGTCGATGAAGAAGGGAAAGACCTGAATAATATTATAACTATGATGGGGAATGCATATTTAAATCTACGAAAAGACATAAATTGGATATTGAACGTTTTAAAACGTTTTTGAAATTTCAGTGGATTCTTGAAAAAGACAATTTGGCATAGCGCCACCTACTGGCAACACAAAAAGTGGATTATCTTGACAAGCGTTTATCCGATTGACTTCAAACTTGGGGAGTGTGCTGCTGGGAACTCGACCTAGTGCACTGCCGAATTTCATGCAATTCGGCAGAGCGCCACCTAGGGCTGCACGATATGAGGAAAAGCTGCGATGTGCGATAACACTGTTCAATATTGCGATGACGATATGACCTGCGATAAATAAATAAAATGCTATAAACAAAAATATTAATGGGTAGGGGTGCTCCGATCCGGCTAAGCCACGATCCGATCCGATTCCGATTCCTGGGGTCACGATCCGATTCCAGAATCGATTCTCGATTCCAACGATTCTCGATTCCAACGATTCTCGATTCCAACGATTCTCGATTCCAGAATCTAGAATCGATTCTCAATTATGTAGTTTTATATTGCAATAACACACAAAGGTAAATCTAAGACAAAAAATGACAAATGTATCAATGCTGAACTTCAAATTCAACTTCTGAAGTATTACAGTGAGAGCCTAAATTCATTTTGCAATATGAGTGTGTTAATTTAAGCATACGTATCAGTAAGTGGCACGGGATTCTCAAAGCCTGTGTTGAGGGTCATACGAACAAAAATGCACTCTTGAAGCTAAAAAAAATCCAAAACCAACAAGTTAATTATTTACATTTTTACTTCAATATAGAACAGTCATTTCTTACACATGAGATTACTTTTAGCCTTTTAGTCATAACGATTATTGAAAGATATTCCATATTCCAGACTGAAATGTTATAACAGAAGCGGAGTATTGGCCAGAATGACATGAACATTTGGACACTTATTCAGCCGGTATCTTGCATGTTGCGTTCAGGTGCACTGTAAAAAAAAAAATTGCGATAACACGTGACTTTTGCGATGTGTTCATCGCGCATTTTCATATCGCGATGACGATGAAAATACGATTAATCGTGCAGCCCTAATTAGAATGCAAATTATATTAAATCTCGTCGTATAGCCATTTTACTGAAATAATTTCGTCTACCTGGGAATTGCAGCTGAATATCATCAGCATAACAACAGAATAAGTTGCTGTTGCTGCATCGTCGTCACATAGAAAAGTGACGATGCAGTACTGACTTAAGAGTATAGCCCAAGAAGTGAGCCTTGCGGCACACCACACATAATAAATGAAAGCTGAGGAAACATGACATGAGATGACTGACGACAACTATGGGAACCATTGCAGGACATTCATTGAATCAATCAAAAAAGCCAGAGAAACAGGGAGGAAGGAGTGCACCCCAGAGGAGCCTCTTCAGCCATTCGGTATGAGAGATACATGCATGTTTCCCGCCACTGTAACCGTTGCTGTAGCGGGTGCCATTCCTCTGGTGCAGCAGGCGAGGAAGAGACAGTATTGTTTCCAGTGCTTACCCACCAAGACCAGAGTCTCTGGCATCTTCTCTAATAGGCTGCAGACATGATGATTTATAACATGCAGCAAAATAGGGGATGCGAGAAAGAGAGAGAGGGGTGGTTTTTCAACAGAAAGCTGAATAATGAGATGAACATTGGCATTACTAGCATTCTGGTGTCTGCCTGGCTGTCAGTTCTGCATCCCCCTATTTTCTACCATTTTCTCCTGCTCCTCGCTCTAAAGCATCCCTTCATCTCTCTCCCATGGGAATACTTTGGAATGTGCAGACAGGTTTGTGATGGAGCCGCTGCTGGTGCTGATTTGCCGGAGCTGCTTATAGAAAGCTTTGATGGCCAGCGATGTGTTTACCAGGAGAACATTGTAATACATCTCAAATGTACAAACGTGTGTATGTTTGTATAAGGTGTGTGGTTGCCTTGGCTGAGACAGATTGTGAAATAAGGGATGTATGTCTAAGGGATAGAGATGCTGTTAAAAATAGTATTATTTCCTTTTTGCTGAATTATTGTGATGTTAATTGTGCTATGTGGGGACAAAGTTTTCAAATTCCTTTTTCAACACTTAAAATATAAAAAAAATCTGGAGAGCAATGGGGATGAGATACTTAGGACTTGCTTAGTTTGAATAAAGCCAGGCCAAGCTTTTTTGTCTGAAGCCCAGCTTGATTTGTAGAAGCACAATATCTTCTTGAGGGCTTTCTCCCTTGTGTTTTCTCCCTGGAAAAAAGCTTCTTCTGATATGGAAATTGCAGAAGTCAATATTGCAATTTCAATATTTTTTTAAATTAATTGTGTCGCTCATGCGTTTGTGGATGTAGTAATAATTCATACTCACAATCTTACCCTCCCGGGAAGAAGCATGCCTGCCCCACACCCACCACCAAGTCCTCCCTTTCTCTGTCATCAAGGCCCATCATCAAGGTCTCAGTTTATATGAGACAAAGAGCAGAGAGAGAGAGAGAGAGAGAGAGAGAGAGAGAGAGAGAGAGAGAGAGAGAGAGAGAGAGAGAGAGAGAGAGAGAGAGAGAGAGAGAGAGAGAGAGAGAGAGAGAGAGAGAGAGAGAGAGAGAGAGAGAGAGAGAGAGAGAGCAGGCCTTTGTATGGGCATTTGTGTCTGTGTAATGTGTGCATGCATATTCAAGTATTCAGGGTGTGTGTGTGTGTGTGTGTGTGTGTGTGTGTGTGTGTGTGTGTGTGTGTGCGCGTGCGTGCGTGCGTGCGTGCGTGCGTGCGTGCGTGCGTGCGTGCGTGCGTGTTTATACAGGTATTCAGAGAAACTGAGGTGAGATAGAAATGAACACTGTAAGGAGTAGCTAACTATTGGAGAGTGGTACTTTGCTGTTGAGTGTGATTTGGGTAGGCCACAATAGAACTGTCACACAACACGCGGTTGCGCACGCGCTCGTGCACATACACACGCACACACACACACACACACACACACACACACACACACACACACACACACACACACACACACACACACACACATATAAAGTGGACTACTACTACAGTACAACCACAAGTACCATTCACTTTTACAGTACTGCGTTTATATTCTATATATATTCTCTTATCTTCAAATACCATATAAATGTGGGGCTGGGGGGTAAGTGAAGCATTTCACTATGTAAAACTCTGTTTCCTCCTCCGTTCAACCTCTATTTCTCTGTGAAAACTCCCTTTAGTGTTTCTCCCAGACTTCCCAAGGGTATTGCATTCTTTTCTTTTCTTTTCTTCATTATTTAACAAAGGAGCGCAAATACAGAGAGCAGGAGAGGAGGTGCTCAGAGCAAATACACAGAGCAGGAGAGGAGGTGCTCAGAACAAATACAGAGAGCAGGAGAGGAGGTGCTCAGAACAAATACAGAGAGCAGGAGAGGAGGTGCTCAGAACAAATACAGAGAGCAGGAGAGGAGGTGCTCAGAGCAAATACAGAGAGCAGGAGAGGAGGTGCTCAGAGCAACTACAGAGAGCAGGAGAGGAGGTGCTCAGAACAAATACACAGAGCAGGAGAGGAGGTGCTCAGAACAAATACACAGAGCAGGAGAGGAGGTGCTCAAAGCAAATACAGAGAGCAGGAGAGGAGGTGCTCAGAACAACTACAGAGAGCAGGAGAGGAGGTGCTCAGAACAAATACACAGAGCAGGAGAGGAGGTGCTCAGAACAAATACACAGAGCAGGAGAGGAGGTGCTCAAAGCAAATACAGAGAGCAGGAGAGGAGGTGCTCAGAACAAATACACAGAGCAGGAGAGGAGGTGCTCAGAACAAATACACAGAGCAGGAGAGGAGGTGCTCAGAACAAATACACAGAGCAGGAGAGGAGGTGCTCAAAGCAAATACACAGAGCAGGAGAGGAGGTGCTCAGAACAAATACACAGAGCAGGAGAGGAGGTGCTCAGAACAGAAGGAGATGATAAAGCTGCAGAGAAGGTAAACCAAGATACACTGAGGAGGGACTGTAGATAAGGGATAATTAAAAGGATCTTCACAGCAATATAATGGCTCACAGCACTGGGACTTCTCACACACACACACACACACACACACACACACACACACACTCCATTTCATGCGTCTACACCCAAAGCTGTGTCATTTCTATACATTTCCTGGTACGTGGAGGACATCAATCTGTGCCTCTTCCCTACCCGTATCTCTTATATGAATTATGTTAAGCACATCAGGGTTCATCTCATTTTAATAACAGCAATCTACTGGTCAAAAAATGCCTATTATCCCATTTGAATTCATTTTGGGGGTTTAATAGAATAGAATGGAATTGTGTTTCAGATGCTGAGAACAATGTGATACAGTTTGTCAGTTTTCAACATCAGAGAATCTACTGTTGCTCTGTTTCACTCTTTTCTCTTATCTCTCTTGTCACTCTTATCAGACAAATGTCATTATGGTTTGTCTCAGAGCATTGTTAACACATTCACTGCCAACAACGTGTAAACACGTTTTCAGAATCCAGCTGTTGACTGCCAACAACGTGTAAACACGTCCTTGGCATCGATTTTTTTTTTTTGACGGTGGGTTGTGCATCTAACCCTTTTACATATCTTATATAAGTATTGGACGTGTACAACGTGTACAACCCATTCCACCGACCCACTAAGTGGCGACAAGGAAGTAGGAAGGCAAGCAAAAAGCAGTGTGATCCATTTCCATTCTCATGAAAATGGATTGGCGGAGGCGCTTTCGTTTTCGCGTTGATTGCTGGCGGTGCGGGATTGCAAACTTGCATGGTGGATTGCGGATGGAGCACACTTTGAGGCACGCAGCGTAAATATGACCAGAGTCGCAGGGGCTTCATCGGAGCTCTCGGCCAGGGCTCCGGGAGGCGGGCGAGTCCAGCCGGGCTTCCTCGGGGAGCGGCCACGCAGACAGGCACAGCCAGGCACAGCGGCAGCGGGGCAGTGAGGCTGGTGACAAGCAGCAGGCCATTTTGCCTTGCAAAATAGCACCAAATTGGAAACAGCCATAAAAGGCTTTTAGAATGGGATTTTCAACCCATTCTTTTTTGTTTCTTTTTCGCTCTAATTTAGAGTAATTTAATTTCTATTCAGAAATTTATTTGAGAGGTCGAGAGTATGAGAAAGTGAATTTGCACAGGTAGGAAAGTGCTTGTTACACGGCGCTGCAGCCAAGAAGAACGCCCACGGAGGGAGGAGTTGAGCAGAGGGGAGTTTCCTGCTGTTATGGAGGAAATTACTGTTCAAAACTATTGTTTAGGTCTTACTGATGCCAAAAATGAATGGTTAAAGTGACTGTTCTATCGAATTTCACAAAAAGCCGTTTATCTCTGAATATTTTTTCTGACGCTAAAACCATGCTGTATTCAATTGCTAATGCTTACATAACTACTAACTCTACAAACTAACTCTTTTAGACAGAGAAAGTACACATTCTATTAGTACTTTTGAGATATTGTATGTTCACAAACTCCAAGCAGAAAAGAATCCTCGGCTCTTGTAAAATGAGCCAGAATCCTCAAAAAACGGCTTGGCAGAAGCTACCTACAGCAAAAAAAAACGGCTGGCAGTCAATGTGTTAAGATGGACCGGGGAAATAACTATTATAGTATCTAGTGTGCATATTAATTTACTAGCCCCTTCTCTAGTGTCCTAATTTATTCACACTAACACATTGGACATAACTCGTAACCTTCTCACTGCCTCCCTCCACTGATGAAGGCGTGCTGGTGGCACGCAGGAGGAAGATCAGCACATTTGACTGCCTGTCATTAACTGGGTTGTGTGTGTGTGTGTGTGTGTGTGTGTGTGTGTGTGTGTGTGTGTGTGTGTGTGTGTGTTTGTGTCCGTGCATGCCTGCGTGCGTGCCTGCCTGCGTGCATGCGTGCGATAGCCACCTGCTATTATTAATGAATGGTAACTTCTATCTGACCCTCAGAATAATGTTAAAAAGTGACAAGAAGAGAGAAGAAAGACATTCTTGATTTAGAGTTTGTCCTTGTGTGTGACTGTGTGTTTGTTTGTGCTTGTATTTTAGTGCTTATTGAGCATGTGTATGTTGAAAAAATAATAGGAAAATTACTTGTCATTTTCGTTTAGCATTTATACATTGTATTTGTATACATCATCATTTCAAACATCATACCTACCAACCAACCATCTCATCGGCTAATTAGGCTTTTGGTGCATCCCAGACATCTCACCCAGGAAGTGGCTTGCCTAGAACTGGACTTGGAATGCAAGCAGATAGAGAAAATCATGGTCTGTAGGTTCATAATAATAGTCAAACAAGCAAGAGAGGCAGTGACGCAGGGGACGCCCCACTGATTATGTAATTAAGAGTATCTACAAAAGGATGTTTGACTTTTCCTGCAGAAAACAGCTTATGCAGAAAAACACATCATTTAGATAGGCCTTTGAATTACACCTGTCTTATTTTGGGCTTATTATTTGTTGGAGCAATCAATGGCGCAAAATCTTTTAGCCCTAGTTGATTTATTATGAAGCTACTCAATGAATGATGCCGAATAGACAGAACTGTCTAATTCAAGTGGTGTTTGATTTGATCGTCGCTGAGTGCCAGTGGAGAAGAGGCGGGTCTCAGGATAGGTTTGGTAGATTTTGTTGGCTAAGGGCCCCGTCTGAGCTTGCAGGAGGCCACTCGACCCAGTGATGACCCAGAGCTGAAACTGGCGGTATGACGTGCAGTTCCCTTCTCTTCCCCCATGACTGCACAAGTGCAACCCTATTGCTTGCTACGCTCTTAGAACCTCCAGCGCTGGCTCCCTGTGTTGATCACAACCACATTCCTGATTATATTTGTTGAGATGTGTCATCTGTCAGATCTCACCATGCCTTGACAAATATTGGAACCTAAAGACACAGGTTTCCACTTTTCATAATGAACAGCCAAACAGGGTAAAGACTTTTGAACCTATTTTGGATGTGGCTCAGATCACTTTTTTTCCCCTTATCTCAAGACCTTTTTTCCATAGAGCACTGAACCCCGCTGTTTTTAACATCAAAGGCTAAGCTATCTCTCCTTCATGCCTTCATGCATGTTGGAGCCTAAAGCCTTGTGTCTCATAGTACCTGAGTCTGCTTGTTTCAACTCTTGTCACGCAGCCGTTGCAGCTGACCCTATGACAAACTGGACTTTCTTCCCCCTGGTCACATTCCACAATATTCTAGCCCCTTTGCATCTTTTACATTACATTACATTACGTCATTTGGCAGACGCTTTTATCCAAAGCGACTTACAATAACACACTTTTTGTCAGCAATAGAGCAATCAACTATGGAGCACAGTCTATGACAACTACAAATCCTGAAGGAACAGTGGTACGAGTTTTAGTTTTTAGTTTTTTTTTTAGAAAGAGAGAGAAAGAAGTTAGATCAAGAAGGGCCCAGGTGGAGCCTGAAAAGGTGAGTCTTTAGTCTTTTCCGAAAGATCGGCAGTGATTCAGCAGTCCTGACCGAAGGTGGCAGCTCGTTCCACCATTGGGGTGCCAGGGAGGAGAAGAGTCGAGATCGGGATGAGCGACTTTTGAGCGCCCGTAGCGAAGGAGGAGCGAGGCGCCCTGCACTGGTGGAGGAGCGAAGGGAGTGGTGAGAGGTTTGGAACCTGACCATAGATTGCAGGTACAGGGGAGCTGACTGGCGTACTGCCCTGTAGGCCAGTACCAGTGTCTTGAATTTGATGCGAGCTGAGATGGGAAGCCAGTGGAGGTCCCGGAAGAGGGGAGTGACATGAGACAATTTGGGTTGGTTGAATACCAGACGGGCTGCAGCGTTCTGAATGAGCTCTTGTTTTGAATGACTCACAGACCAATGAGAAGAAAGCACTTCTTCCTACTGTATCTGTTCTCCCAGTGGCTTCCAAACAGGGCTGGCTAATTCCAGGTGAACTGAATTAATTTGGACTGAGTGGAGAGCGGGAGACAGGATTGGCCGGTGAACTGATAATTGGATTGCGCATTAAGATTCTTGCAATCTCCCAATTAGTACTGTGGCTTCCATATCGGAACTCCTTCATTGAATGTGTCTTTTCCCCCTCAGTGAAACCTTTGTCTTTAGAGGTTCAAAGATCCCATATAGGCCGCCTACATAATGTGTATTTATGTTTATATAACCAGGGTCTTGGAGAATGTTTGGTTTGGCTGGTTTGTGTGTGTGTGTGTGTGTGTGTGTTGTTGTTTTTTGTGCATATGTCATGTGCACAAGTACATTTGTGTGTGTGTGTGTGTGTGTGTGTGTGTGTGTGTGTGTGTGTGTGTGTGTGTGTGTGTGTGTGTGTGTGTGTGTGTGTGTGTGTGTGTGTGTGTGTGTGTGTGTGTGTGTGTTTATGTGTGTGTCAGAGATGGGGACATGGGACTTGGGATTAAGTCTCACCCACAGTGACTTGAGACTTGACTTGAGACTCATCCTCAAAGACTTGATACTTGACTTGGACTTGAGGTTTGGGACTTGTGAACATTTTTTTTTTTTTTTTTTTTTTGTGCATTAACATTAAGGAAATCTCTACTGATGTCATCCAATCAATGCTGATAGTATGCTAATAGATAAGGAGTGAGGATAATACAGTACATGCTTTGAATTCCTTAGTTTTAGCTATGCAGTGTTCTAAGCAGACTGGATTGCATGCAGCAGATGATAGAACGCTCATCCATAAGAAACTTGACTTGGAATTGTGACCTGAGACTGGACATGGACATGCCCCTGAAAGACGTGAGACTTGACTCGGACTTGAGCTCAAAGACTTGAGACTTGGACTTGCAAAAAATTACTTGTGAGCATCTCTGGTGTGCGTGTGTGTGTGTGTGTGTGTGTGTGTGTGTGTGTGTGTGTGTGTGTGTGTGTGTGTGTGTGTGTGTGTGTGTGTAGGTGTGTGTGTGTGTGTGTGTGTGTGTGTGTGTGTTAATTGTTAAAGTGTGTTTGGATTAGGGATGCACATTTTCCGCAAATTCCAAACTCGATCATTGCTAACGTTAACAATCAATCAATCGATTAATTGTAATTAAAAATAAAAATAAATCCAAAGTTAACCATACCAAATGCGTTTTTTCCTCAATAAAACGTTTATTTATGCAGCAGCAATGTATTGTATATTTCTCACAGCATTGCATAGCATAGCCTACGCTATGAAACACATAAAAACGTGGAGGCATAACTTTTTAAACATGTCAACATGTGCCCAGAATCCCTGTCACGCTCACTTACCCACGCAGATTGTGACGCGAGGTTACTCCAGGCGAGCCAATTTATCCGAATGAACACTGTTCTACTTGAACAGCATCTTATGACTTGTCTGAAAAGGGCTATAGTGATGTAGCCGAGTGTCCGAGCAAAGAAAAATTACTCGATCAAAACAAAACATAAAAAGCAACGCATTAAATGGTGTTTTCAAATCATTTTTCAATGATCCTCCAGAGGGCGCAATGATATCACTGTAACAGACTGTGTTCAGCGTGTATGCGAGGCTCTGTGTTTGTCCCCTCGAGACTTGCCGTAGTGAGGAAGTGAGGGATTTTGTTGTTGACCAGAGCTGGTGTGTGTGCTAACCTATGGTGCTAACGCTAGGAGCTAACTAAGAATGAATGTGGAAACGTGTTATAACGTTACAGCCTGACTCTCCGCCTATTACTTACACTTTGTTAAAACAATAAACGAGAGTAAATCCTTAACAAGCAATTAATCGAGTTTCGATTAATTGTGTGCATCCCTAGTTTGGATGGATGGTGGTAGTGGTAGGGTGGGGTTCTTTCTGCACACCACAGGCACTCCTCAACATGGTGCTGGGAAAGAGCCAGATCCCCATCTAATCACCCATAAAACACTAATTAAGATTCCGCCACACAACATTCACCTCCGCTGTGTCTTCCGGTACAAGACCTTTATGAAGACATTTCTCATGACCTGCCATGTGTATGGAATTTAACATACCATATATATGCCATGAAAAATGTCTTGATAAAGGTCTTGCACCGAAATGCTGAGAGGCAATAACAGACACAGAGGTGAATTGTATGTGCTGTGTCTATCTCATAGCTGCTCATAACTCATATATGAGGCCAATACTAGCTGTATGCCAAAACACTAATTGCTTCATTAGATCACACACAATTCATGATCACACACACACACACACACACACACACACACACACACACACACACACACACACACACACGCACACGCACACGCACATCACTCCCATGTTTTTTATACCCTGATGTACGTGTGAAAAGCTTCTTAAGATGAGTGGTTGCTTAATTGACAGTTGGTCCACTAACTGGTTCCTCTCGCTGACAGGAGAGAGGGTTCTTTACACTAGCCACCGGACACCTGCGTGTCTTGTCTTGTCAGTTTTTCCTTGAGCTTTGCTGACAGTGTGTGTGTGTGTGTGTGTGTGTGTGTGTGTGTGTGTGTGTGTGTGTGTGTGTGTGTGTGTGTGTGTGTGTGTGTGTGTGTGTGTGTGTGTGTGTGTGTGTGTGTGTGTGTGTGTGTATGTGTGTGTGTGTGTGTGTGTGTGTGTATGTGTGTGTGTGTGTGTGTGTGTGTGTGTGTGTGTGAGATGTAGGCACTCTTCTCAGTCTGATGTCTTATGTTCTCTGTCACCTTCTCAGAAAACTAAACAGCATTCATAAATAGATGCAGCTGAACCCATAAGGTATTTTTGTTGGAGTGCAAGAACAGTTGCATTTCATATACAAGTAATATGTATTTTCATTTCATAATGACAAAGTGAATGAGGTGGGATCTCTATGCTGATTGGGAAATTGTCCTGCCTATTCAGTCATCATTTATTTTCCATTATACAATTCAGTTGTGTTGTGGTTTAGTAGTAGTGTTCTTCTTCTTGTTGTTTCTGACAGGGGGTAGCTTGTAGCTCCATTTGTGAAGCCAATGTGAAAGTATCTTAAACCTGCATTATTTCGAATGGACTGCAGGGGGCAACTCCACTGGCTGCAAGAGAAGTCTGATTACATGAAAGTGAATGGGAAAATGACCGTACTTTTCACTTGATTTATGGCCCCAGTAAAGACTTTCCTAATGAGTTGATAGACCCAATCGCCACTTTAAAGTCTTCTTCAATACAGCATGATGTTCATTTTGTAAATTACGGTCACATGAGTAAAATAGTCAATAGACCCTTTTCATGGGGGCCATTTTGTGTCGAAAAGGTAGAATAAACACAGGTGCAAGCAAAACACTAATGAGGGTTTCCAAATTCCAATCATGGACGTTTGAAACCCTCATTAGTGTTTTGCTTGCACCTGTGTTTACCCTGCCTTTTCGACACAAAATGGCCCCCGTGAGAAGGGTCTATTAGGCAGGCTATGTTTTGGGGCATGATTGAGAGGTCGCCTGTCCAGTGATGGCGCACCAATTACTATACTATACTATACTATACTATGCTATACTATACTATACTATACTATACTATGTAGCAGGCGCCGCTGTGGCTCCTCACGTCCAAATTCATGTCCTTTCTGGCTCCAAATAAGCAAGATGGCGATGGTGAAATTGCCAACCTCAAACAGGAGTCCAAAAGCCAATGGGTGACGTCACGGTGGCTACGTCTATTCTGACTTTCTTTCTTTTGTATCTGAATTACCCAGTGTAGTTTTATCATGTTAATATACAGTATGTGCAAATAACACAGTGTAGTTTTATCATGTTCATATATGCAAATAACACATAGTGTAATTGTATCATGTTCATATATGTGCAATTAACACATAGTGTAGTTGTATCATGTTCATATATGTGCAAATAACACATGGTGTAGTTTTTTCATGTTCATATATGTGCAAATAACACGTAGTGTAGTTTTATCATGTTCATATATGTGCAAATAACACATAGTGTAGTTTTATCATGTTCATATATGTGCAAATAACACATGGTGTAGTTTTATCATGTTAATATGTGCAAATAACACATAGTGTAGTTCAGTGGTGGCTGGTGAGATTGGTAACAGGGGAGGTAAAAAATTGGGCGTTTTTTTTTTTCTCTTTTGCCCAAAACGCCCAAATCTCATTTTAAATTAGCATTAGGATTAGACTGTTGTGATGTCATTATTCAGTTTTAACCATCAATAATTGTTCCTTTTGTCATTATTTCATTTCTCAGAGTAAATACTGTATATTTATTTCGAGATTTTTGTCAATTATTTGTGCTGTTATGGTTATAATTAGCCTAGTTACTCACTTCTACACTATCTTAGATTGTGTTACTTATGGATGGCATGGAATTATAGTGAAAATAGATTATCCCCCCTTTTTGCTGGGGACCCCACTTTGAAAACCACTGGCTTAGGCTAGAACTGTTGCGAGAAGGTTTCAGGATTTATCTCTATGCATTAGGCTGTGATTACTATTTATATAAATCTATTTATTCACATAGATTCATGATATATTATGGTATACAGCCTACCTGTGACATCAATGTTTTGATTAATCTGCGCCAGTACCGAAATGTAGCCTATTAGCCTACTGCATGACTGATCCTATGATGTCTCACACTCAGGTGTGCTTTCACAAGACAGGTGTTGTCCATTCAATCAGCCAACCTGTCTTTATAATGGCTGTCTTGCACTGTTTGTATGATACTTGACAAAGTCTATGGCCGAAACTGTTGTCAAATAGCGTTAAATTACACTTAATTGCATCTGGAACAAGAGTGTGTCTTCCCGTGCAGTGCTGCACTACTCGTTTAGTTACATTCCAATTCATCAACTTTGGAGCGTTATTTACCCCCCCTTCCCGACATCCTAGGTTGACATGCTTCATCCCAATCGATTCCTTATTTCTTCTACTTTCATATGATATAAAGATCACCACTCAAGCTTTAAAATTGAGCTTGCAGTCAGCCATCGATTTACAGGCCAAATTCAGTTAAAAAATGTGTGAATTTAAGGTTCGTGGGTTTTATTATAAAAAATTACAGGATGAAACTTCAATACGACAAAAATAGCGCTGCTCGGTGAACCATTTCCACGCCGAATTTAATAGAAGGCTCGGATAACTTGAAATCAATTGACTTACTTGAATATCCATGCTGTCTGTAGTGGAAACGCTGCAGTCGAGACGTTGCAAATATTCCAGTTTTCTGACATTGCAAAAAGCCCAGTACCGCGCAGCGCACCGCAAGGCTGAGGCTCCCGCAACTCGAAACTCGTTTTGGGTGTAATACAATACGACTGTCTGGCTTGTGAACACTTACTGATTGATAAAAAAGTAAATAAAAATAAGGGGTAAATATAATATGCTGCTACTGTCTCAGTAAAAGTCGTAAATCCTTCCTGTCAGGTCATCAGGCACTGGATTTCACTTCCTACTTTGATTCAGCTTGAGAGACCAGACAGTGGACAATACAAATGTCAATCAATGTCAGCAATCTATCCAACCAACAACCAATTAGATTTCACCTGGTTTAACCAGGGTAAAGGCGTGCTCACTTCCAGCTCAATCTTATTGGTTGGAAAACACATCACTCTCACGTGTTCTCTGTGAATTGCAAATGTTTTTCAACCAATCATATTTTTCATTAGATAAATTACCAAATAAATAAACGCCCACAGGGCGAATGTTTTTTGTATCTGCCTACTAAAGGCTGGGACCAGGGCCAGAGTGACTCTCTGCATGGAGCTCTCCTTTCCTTCAGTTCAGGTCACCGTTGTTGAAGCATTTTAAGCATATAAGAATATAATGAATGAAAAAATGAGCGTCTGCACATAAGAAAAAACATTTGATTGATATTTTATTATAAAAAATAAATGAAAAATGAAAAATGAAAAATATATAAAAAAAATATATATATATAATATTTTTTTTTATATAAAATCCCCAATCTAATAGAGGAGGACCATCCTCCTATGCCTCACTGGAAAAACCTCCTCTGGTGTAGTTTTATCATGTTCATATATGTGCAAATAACACATAGTGTAGTTTTATCATGTTCATATATGTGCAAATAACACAGTGTAGTTGTATCATGTTCATATATGTGCAAATAACACAGTGTAGTTTTATCATGTTCATATATGTGCAAATAACACATAGTGTAGTTTTATCATGTTCATATATGTGCAAATATAGTGTAGTTTTATCATGTTCATATATGTGCAAATAACACAGTGTAGTTTTATCATGTTAATATGTGCAAATAACTGAACTGTATCTCCAAACAAAACCATAATGCATTAGCACATAAAAGAAACAAACCTATTTTTGGACGGAGCACTGATTTCTCCTCCATTTCTCCAACCTCTCTGCTGCTGCTCTGTTCGCATTGATTATCAGACCTGAGGTACAGTATTCTCTTTCTGTGGACTGTGTGTGTGTGTGTGTGTGTGTGTGTGTGTGTGTGTGTGTGTGTGTGTGTGTGTGTGTGTGTGTGTGTGTGTGTGTGTGTGTGTGTGTGTGTGTGTGTGTGTGTGTGTGTGTGTGTGTGTGTGCGCGCGCGCGTGTGCCTCACCATCTCTAGCTCTGTTCCATGCTAAGAAGGCAGATATCTCCAGAGGTTCGGTAATAGTCCGGATACTGTTGCTCGCATCACATGGCACATGGGGGTTGGAGGGTGCAGGCCGGGGAGGAGTGGAGCGGGCAAAGGATGACTGTATCCAGCCCTTACTGTAGCAGATATGAATGAAATCCTATCTGTTTGATTAGCCCCTCTGACTCCACTGTTCACAAATCCTCCCAGGTTGAGCTCATTGAATCGTATTTCTCCAGAACATATCATGGGAATGTGCTGCACTGGCCCAGGTCTGAAGGGTTGTGGATTCATTCAGGCATGCACCGTTTATCAATACACAGCTTTGGTCAACATGAGGCAATAAACAACATTTATAACTTTACACCAAAGGAATAAAACAACAGGAATTTAATGTCTATGTAAATGCATTGGGAATAGACATGCACATATTATGCGTAATGGATATGAGTGGCTCCTCCCCGGGCGTGTGTGTGCAGCGAGGAGCGTCAGACGACTGGGATCAAGTTCCCTCTGGGGGGGGGGGGGGACGTGCAGGAAGCTCCCCGGCTCCATGCACACACGGCAGGGCAATGTGCTGTACATTAATGTTTACAGTATACACACACATGCTGCCATGTTTAATAGCCCTCCCTGTCACTCCCACTCGCTTTCTGAACGCAGCAACATGCTAGCAAACGCTTCAGCAGCCTGTGCATGTTAGCAACATGCGTCAATGAACGGCATTAAACACGGGCTATCTTCACAAGACACCCACCGGCTCTAATCAAGGGTTCCACTATCAGCAAATCTCACCTTTCTTTGCCTTGTGAATGTGGGTAAGACATCTCCAAAGGTATACGTTGACCTTCTCGCTTTCATTCGAAAGCCCACACAGATGAATATGTAGTCAAACAGTGCATCAAACGACAAACCAATTAATTTGGACACATGCTGGCATATGAGACAGTGAATTGAAATTAACAAAATGGAAGTCAACCATGCATGGCTGGATAGAGAGACTTTGTGTCATGTGGAGCTCGCTGGTTTGATGGTCGCCATTTGGAGATGTTAACAGCGCAGACAATGAAGCAGAGATGATTCATTAACACTGACCTTGACTGGACCCCTGCTTCGCTCCCTTACACACTGCTGACATATGGGGGATTTTCAGTTTTCATGAGCTTCTCTGTGGAGCCAACAGACCACAGCCTCTTTTTGCAGACACAATAGACAGACTGCAACGCTTGGCATTTCATTTGAACCCAGAATGCTCGAGCTGTCTTCCCGGAAAATGTTCTCCCTACCCCTAACAGCCCTTTTTCATTTCTTCCTATTTGGATCCAGACAGTGCTGATTCTACAAAGATGAAGACAGCTGGAGGGATTAGAAATGAGCTAATTATATGCTATCTATCCATAATTTACAGTGGATTATACTATTATTCATACAGAGTTTAGCTGCTCAAAAAAGACTTAACCACCATCACATTACATAGCATACATCCAGATGCATTAGTCAATATTTATACAGCTAAAACTAAATGACATTTCCCATTAAAGTAGCCCTGCTAAGGCTATAGTATAACTAAACCCTATTACAGCCCTTTTCTCCATCTGTAACGCATCAGCGATGACTTCATTAGGCTTGTGCATAGTGGGAATTGTTGTGCAGAAATGAGGGATGCCCATGGTCCATTCAGGTAGCAGATGAATGAGTGAAGCTAATCCTGGAAGGAGTGTGTGATGTGACTCCTGGGCTGGCCTTAAGATGACAAAGGGACACCTTGACTGAGGAAACTGCTTTAGCAAACTACCGGCCCTCTGCTGGCATTTAATTTACCCAAGAAGGCCTCTCTCCTCCTCTCTCCTCCTGCTGCCTTTATAACCATGATAACCAAATGCTATGAAGTGAAGGTGTGGCTATTTTGAATCTCTCTGCTCGGAAATCCCCCCCCCCCCCCCCCCCCCTCAACTACCACTGAAATAGGGTGTCCGGGTAGTGCAGCAGTAGATTCCCTGCCTACAAACATGAGGGTTGCAGGTTCGAGCCCCATGTTACCTCTGGCTTGGTCAGGCGTCCATACAGGCACAATTGGCTGTGTCTGCGGGTGGGGAGCCGCATTAAGGGTATGTGTCCTGGTCGCTGCATTAGTGCCTTCCTTGGTCGGTCAGGGCGCCTGTTCAGGGGGGAGGGGAACGGGGGGGAACAGCGTGATCCTCCCACGTGCTACTTCCTGCCAGTGAAACTCCTCGCAGGGGGAATTGTCAAAGAACAGTTGGGAGGAAACGGGGGGGATCCAAAAAAAGGCGTGTGAGTGGTTGCGTCTATAACCCCCCCCCCCCCGCCCCCCTTCCCCATCACCCAACATCTCACTGTTGGCAGGATAAGAAGAATATGTTACTTATCGACTTTACTGTTTTAAACAGAATTCTATTTAGCAGTAGGTTCAATCTGCTCCCTACCTCCCGCTCATCAGAACAGCTGTCTCGCGCACCAACGCAGCCTTGACTTTTTCCATCTCATTCCTGTTCAAACTAATTCAATATACTGCAAAGAAATCACCTGATTACACGATGAGCTGCCGAGCTTTCCCTCCTGCGTGTGTATTCATGTCATGTATGAGAGCCACCAAGGGGACCTGATCAGATGGGAATGTGACACACTCCAGGTGTGTGTGTGTGTGTGTGTGTGTGTGTGTGTGTGTGTGTGTGTGTGTGTGTGTGTGTGTGTGTGTGTGTGTGTGTGTGTGTGTGTGTGTGTGTGTGTGTGTGTCTGTGTGTGTATGTGTGTATCTGTCTTTCTCTAGGAGACGCTGGCTGGGAGCTGCTAGCCCATATGGACACAGTGCTAATTAAATCCACAGCTCATCTACTCAAACCACTGGCTGCTTGGCTCTGAGCAAGAAAGTCTGTTGGTGTTCTGTCAGGTAACAGCACAAAACCAGCACAGAGAGTGAGAGAGTGAGAGAGCGAGAGAGAGAGAGAGAGAGAGAGAGAGAGAGAGAGAGAGAGAGAGAGAGAGAGAGATTATTCAGTCTTACTACTCTGCACAGAAAGCAGCATTCGTTGTGCAGACTGTAGAATAGTGTGTATAGAATGGGACAGTCAGACTGTCTGCTGATGGTGCAGATGGCGATGGGAGAGGCGGGCCTCTGTCAGTGGGGTTAATAGAGGAGGGAGGAGCCTCCTAAGCCGTGACACACATGCCTGTCAGACTCACAGAGACAGACTGGCAGGCTGCTCGTGTCCCCTTCGCTCCAGAAGTGGGTGCCTCTCTCAGCAATTTCCAGGTCTTATCACATCTAAACTGTATGAATGTGTGTCTTCCCTCCCCTCTCTGACTCCATCACTCCCCCCCGGTTCCCCCCCTTACCCCTTCCATCTCAACAGCGGAAACAAATTATTGTATTATAAGCAGTGGGTGACCTTAACCCCGGACTTTTTCTGCCAGTTTGTCTAGGATTGTGAGGATGAGGGTGTGTACTGTGTGTGTGTGTGTGTGTGTGTGTGTGTGCGTGCGTGCGTGCGTGCGCGCGCGCGCGCGTGTGTGTGTGTGTGTGTGTGTGTGTGTGTGTCATCATGGCAAAATTTGGTTCTGGAGACACCTATAGTGGGAACTACTGTACCATAGAAGCTGTTTTGAGTAGTTTTCCAGGTGGACCACTGCATGCGTGTGTGTGTGTGTGTGTGTGTGTGTGTGTGTGTGTGTGTGTGTGTGTGTGTGTGTGTGTGTGTGTGTGTGTGTGTGTGTGTGTGTGTGTGTGTGTGTGTGTGTGTGTGTGTGTGTGTGTGTGTGCGTGTGCGTGTGCGTGTGCGTGTGCGTGTGCGTGTGCGTGTGTGGGCGCATGCGCGGGTTTGTGCGTGCATTTGTGTGTGTGCGTGCGTGTGTGTGTGCGTGCGTGAGTGGGTGCGTGCGTGTGTGTGTGTGTGTGTGCCTGCGTGCATGTGTGCGTGCATGCGTCTGTGCGTGCTCACTTGTCTGCAGTGCATTTTTAATTGCCTGTGTGACAAGTGCTGTCAATGATTTTTACAGCAAATGTGTTGATGTTATTTACGGACGCTTCATTAGCCTGTGTGAGGGCTGATGTGTTTGTTTATTGGAGGCGTAACAGGATAAAGATTTATGGGAGGGTGGAGGGGCCAGACCTGCGTGTGTTCCTTGGTCCACACCACAGATAGATAAACAAATGGAAATTGGCTCTATTCGTCACTGCCAGGGGTTGGCTGTGGTGCAGAGTACCTGTGGAGCGCAGAGGTGACGGGTGTCAGTGTGTCGTGTCCGTGCCGTATGGCTCGTCCATCACATGTTGCCCCTGCAGGCCTGTTCCAGCACCCCCACCCTTACAGAAAAAACACACGAGGTTCACATATGTCCACATGTTTCACCACATGTGGCACATGTGGTGAAACATGTGGACACATGTTAAATGTCACATGTGAAAACATGTGGAACACATGTGAAACCCATGGGAAGCGTGTGGTTTTGGAACATTTTCACATGTGGAACACATGTTATCACATGTGATAACATGTTTTGCCACATGTTGTATAGCAACATGTTTTCCACATGTGGAAAACAACATTTACATGGGTTTCACATGTAAATCACATAGGTTTCACATGTAATCACATGGGAATTGACATGGGTTTCACACATTTCACATGTGAAAACGTTCCAAAACCACATGCTTCCCATGGGCAAAGCACATGTTTCACATGTGTTCCACATGTTTTCATGTGATATTTAACATGTTTTCACATGTGATCACATGTGAAATAGCACATGTGAAGTTCATGTGTTTTTTCTGTAAGGGCAACCCCCCACCCAAATTCCAACCCCCTCACCTCTCCACCCCCACCCAACTTCCCACCCCCTCACCTCTCCACCCCCAAACCCCCACCCAACTTCCCACCCCCTCACCTCTCCACCCCCAAATCCCCCACCCAACTTCCAACCCCCTCACCTCTCCACCCCCAAATCCCCCACCCACGCCCTCCACCCCCAATCTCCCACCCAACTTCTAACTCCCTCGCCCCTCCACCCCCAACCCCCCACACAACTTCCCACCCCCTCACCTCTCCACCCCCAAACCCAAGATTCCAAATCTACCTTTCTACAAATTGGTAAAATGGTATACTGTATACTGTACATGTGAGTGGACATCAAACAGGTGACATTGTTAACTGCATCATACAAAGACAGATTATGTTGCATTAATGATGCAATTAAACATACAGGAAGAGCCACTGACAGATGTTTGATCATCTAACCCAGAAATTAGATGCATGCATGAACATTCAACCTGTTTCTTTTCTTTTTTTGCGATCAACCAGTGGTTCTCAAAGTGGGCTCTTTGACGGGCTTACAGGGGTCCCCATCAAAAAGGGTAATCATTTATTTTCACTAGAATTCCAACTGTAAGTAACGCAGTGACAGAATATATGACTATTTTGGTCATGGGTTTCATACACTCTGTAATAAAACATCAAACATTGCGATGACCCTCCCACCCTGTCTTGCGACACAACACCTGGCTCCTGCAAGACAGGGCCAGGAGAGTCACAAAAGCTAAAATCTTATCAGAAGAGGGGCCCTGGGACAAAATCTTATCAAATGAGGGTCTCTGGTCTAATTGTGTCAGTTTCAGTGTCCTTGACATGAAAAAGTTAATTTGTCCCATAAAAAAGAGATCACTTTTCAACAGAGAACAGAACAAAATAATGTCAAATGTTCTTGATTGTTTTCCTGTCGCTGGTGTTTCAAACGTTACAATGTTTTGAACTCAAAGAATGAAAGTAGTCAAATGAATCAATCTGGCTCTGTAGTTGCATCATACTGAGTGAAGGGAGATCACACATGCTTGTGTCTTATCTCCTTAAACCTCCTTAAAAAGTGCCCATTGAATTCAGAAGGAAGTTGTATAGAGTTGAGTTGAGTTGAGTTGAGTTAGTTATAGTCATAGTATAGTTAGTGCAGTGCTTCTCAACTGGTCTAGCCTCACGACCCACATTTTTCCTTAGTCATTAAGTCGCGACCCAATTTTCAGAATTTAGCCTAATTTTGTAGCATCATTTAGCCCCCTTTGCAACAAGCTAGCATGGCATCTTGGTACCAATGGATGCCTTAGGTCTTCTAGTTTCATCTGGTACCAGTATCTTCACTCTGGATTTAAAAATGAGCCCTCTACACTCTGAAACACTGTAATGTTGGCCACGGACGCCAACATCCTCAATGAGTCGATTTTTTTTCTTCTCATGCACACATCCGCGACCCACTCAAAACGGCCCTGCGACCCACTTTTGGGTCCACACCCACCAGTTGAGAAACACTGGTTTAGTGTATACACAGTGCTTGCCATTTATTAAGCACATTTCCTATAATGATCATTTTCATCATGACAGGGTATACGGATTTTGGCATAACCCCAGGAAAAATCCTTATACAGGAAACAATAGCAGTTTGGAACAAATAGAAGAAGAGTTTAGGCATTAGCAGTGACAAAGAAAAGGCTGATATCTAGAGAAACTCAAATGTCCTCAAGAGAAAAAGACCTCACATACAGATGAGTGATGACACTGTTTGATTGACAAGTTACAATAATAATAATAATAGCTTGGATTTATATAGCGCCTTTCAAGGAACCCAAGGGCGCTTCACAGAGCACAAAAGATGACGGACACACATAGATGACAACAAAGAACAACAAAGAACAGAGAGACTAGCTGCCGAAGGCTGTGTTGAACAGGTGAGTTTTGAGTAGAGTTTTGAAGGTAGCCAGTGATGGGGCGTTGCGGATTTCGGCTGGGAGAGAGTTCCAAAGGTGGGGACCGCCACGCTGAAGGCTCTGGCCCCAAAGGTCCGCAGGCGGGAGTGGGGTATGGAGAGGAGACCCGAGTTGGAGGACCTCAGGTTCCGGGACGGGGTGTAGGGTTGCAGGAGGTCAGACAGGTAGTGGGGGGCGAGGGCGTGGAGGGATTTGTATGTGAGGAGTAGGATTTTATACAGGATACGGGACTTGACCGGGAGCCAGTGGAGGTGGATGAGGGTGGGAGTGATGTGCTTACAGTACACCAAATGGCTGCTTATGTCCAAAAATACCACAAAAGCAAAAATCACTTTTAATGCCAAATAATTGGCTACCATACACAACATAATGTAGGGTTATTTATTTAAAGTGACTCCGCTTTTTGTAGTTGTCACACTCTTTATGACGTTAGTGCAATCTTATTTTCCCAACTACGTTTAATGTTGAGCCAGCAGAGTGATTGTCTTCATGGTAATGAGGCTGGCTTTTTTCTACACAGAAGAGAGAGACGTTGAGACAGACACGAAGCCACAAAGTGCAGATGTGTGGTTTAGTCTGGCATTCCACAGACATGGGAGAGATATTAGGAGTGTGTGTGTGTGTGTGTGTGTGTGTGTGTGTGTGTGTGTGTGTGTGTGTGGTTGCACAATGTGGAAATGTGGGGGTAAAATCAGTGAAGGAAATCCAGTATTGCTGAAAGACAATACAGCACGTTTGAAGCATACGAGTGGAGGGAAGAAAAGGATAGGGGAGGAGCTAATCCTGAAGAGATGGCGAGATAGCTCACAGTAGAAGAAACAAAGGCGATGAGAGTAAGCGGGGATTGAAGTTGCATGGAGACAGGAGCACCAGGGAGAGGCAACAGTGGCGAGGCTGTGCCTGCAGAGAGATGAGAGGAGACTTGGCGGGGGGCTGGTTTAGCTTACCTTGCAATGGTGGAGAATTGGAGTGGCGCACTGGAACCTAGGCGCAGCACATGCAGAATAGGGCTGCATGGTAAATCATATTTCCATCGTCATCACGATATGAACATGCACAATAAACACATTGCAAAGACTGCCTGAAACACAGTGAATAACAAAAATAATTTTATTTACACGTGCCATGCATTAATGCAATTGTTTTGTCTTGTGTTGTAAATTCACCGCACACCTTTCCCTTGCAGCAGTGCGCTCCGCCCCTCCACCAAAGCGCAAACACGCTGGGCTCTATCGTCGCAAAGGCAGTAACTTTGCGTTAGCGCCCGTTTTGCGCCCGAATAGCGCAGCGCTAAAAGGGGTGCACCGCAGCTGGCCGGCCTATCGGCGCAGCTCGGCAGGGGGGACGTGCAGCTCCTCAAAAATGTGACTCCGCGGGGTCAACGCGGACGTGACGTGACCAGCACGAGAGCTGTGATTGGTCATTGCCTTGGGCCGCGCACGTATCTGCTGACGTACTTGTTGTTAGGAATGAGGAAACGCCATTTCCTCATTTAACAGTTACTTGTCCCTCATCTAGCAAAGCCTTCTGCAGGCTCACCGGAATGAGTTTTGAAATGGAGGGACAATACAATTTCTCCCCACCGACATGATGATGTTGATATCAACAAATTATCATTAAATCTAAGTAAAACAAATCTTTGGCAACTGTAAAATAAACTGTGAAGTTGAGCTCAAAATTAATGATGTTGAAATTGAACGTGTTTATGACAATAAATTCTTGGGCATGATTATTGATGATAAACTCAATTGGAAAAAACATATTAATATTATTAAATCTAAATTGTCCAAAACTATTGCAATCCTGTACAAAACAAAATAACTATTAACTAAAAAATCTTCCTACTATTGTATTGTTCTCTCTTTGTTCCATACATCAATTACTGTGTGGAAGTTTGGGGGAACACCTACAAAACAAACATTGACTCAATAATTAAGCTACAAAAGAGAGCCATACGAATCGTAAATCATTCTAAATATTGCGACCCAACCAACCCACTCTTTATCAAATTAAATACCTTACAATTTGAAGATATAGTCGAACTTATAGAACGTCTCTTATAATGTAAAAGGCACATAACAACCTTCTTCCCAACTGCATTCAGAAAATGTTTTCACCCAGAGTCAGTAAGTATGAACTTAGGGGAACTTGTATGTTTAAAAAGATTAGAGTAAGGACAAACTTTAAAAGTAGAGGCATCTCTGTTAAAGGGGTACACCTATGGAATAGTCTTTGCAATGAGCTAAAATTGTGTACCGGTAATTCTATCTGTAAATTCAGAAAAATGTTTAAACTTAGAGCGCTTCATAAATACAAAACCTTAATATAACCAAGTATACAAAACTATCTTAATGCTTCTATGATCTATTGTAAATATTGCTTTTAGTTGTTAATGGATTCTTGCAACTGTCTTATTTTGTGTTTGATATATTGAAATGTAAAAAGGGTAGGTATTCATAAGCTTCAGCCTACACCTTTTCGGTCCCCTTATTGTTTAATGTACATTATTACTGCAGTGCATTTACTGTATGTGAAACTGACAAATGGACCGAAATAAATTACTATTATTATTATTATTATTATATTCTTATATTATGATTGTAAGTTATTGGTAAACAACACGATAGCATCATTATGTAATGGACATGAGTGCACCTTAAGCCACCTACAGTAAGGCTATATCTTCCCAAAAGCGCTAATTTAGCGTTTGTGCTCGTTTAACGCCGCGTGCAATGCAAATTGGGGGCGGACACAAGCGCATGCCTGTGATAATTGTACTGGGCATTGCCTGCCACAAGCCAAAGCAGGTGTTTCAGCGCTAAAATGTGGTGATAGATGGCGTTATGCTATCGTCAGCAGCGCGCAATTACTTTGCGCTAGGAGCTTTGAAAAGGACCTCTTACGCGCAAATACCTCTCTGCGCTGGGTTGCGTTTACCTTCATAACCACCCGGAGGATCGTTGGCACCACAGACTGTCAATAAGCTCTCTCTGTCCTCGCACGAGTGAGTACACTCTATTACGCATGGAGAGAATTACAGCATATTGCCTCGCGCAAACAGCCATTGCAAGACGGGAATCTGATTGGTTTTTATTGACGTAATGCCCAGCCTTGCCTGGGCACGCCCGTGAATAATTCTGGTAGTTAAGACCGGCCAAATCCTGTTTGCGCAGGCATTTTGGGGTGCAGATGATTTTGGCACGGCTCTAATTTGCGCTTGCGACACATGCCGTGAACCTTTCCGCATCCCGGCCAAGAATTGCATCCCCAACATATTTCGGGGCTGTTTTAACTTAGAAATCATGGAGGTCACGTTGTACCAGACAATAATATCACGTTTAAACAGTTACATTTCTGTATAAATCATTACAAGTATGCTCCCGTGAGGTGGGGATGCTTTTTTCTTATGCTGGGTGGGGGAGCAAAACTCGACAGAACACCTGGCGGACGGTGCAAGGCGGAGTGCTATCTTCCGTGCCTTACAGGTGCAAACAGGTGCGCAAACGCTATTAGGGGATAGCGCCTGTCGGAAGATAGAGCCCCTAGTGTTTCGGAGGTGTACTGCAGCCAACGCGCCGAGTTACGTTCGAGTATGTACAGTCTCACTGTCGTCACTAGTCGGCGGCAAGGCTCCAAATCGAGGCTGCGCAGAACCCTCCAAGCAGCTTAATTGTGGGCATGTTGCCCCGTTGTGCTCTGTGTCAACTCTGCGCAAACCTCCATATAGGCATGTTTAAGCCCAAAAGTATTCACAGGTGTGATCATGTCCACCCCCCTTAAAAGCCACATCGTCACATCTGTGGCAGCAGCTTCCTCCTCGCTGAGTGGGCAAGCAGAGGCAGCAGAAACGATATTCCATTTGAAACACATCCAAGGGCTGCCGCGCAGTTACGCAGTGGATATCCCCATGGTGTTATATATCCCAAAGCGTGCGCTTACTGTAATTAGACATTTCGTTCATAATAGGCTATAACATGCACATTTAAAAATATTTGTTTCTTTAATGGGGTAGGGATCAGGGGTAGAGATGTGTGAGAATTTTATTCTAGCCTATTTCAATAGCCTATATCAGAATTGTCCACTCGGACTATTCACTGCGATCACACCATCCACGCTGTGGAGAAGCTGGTCTTGCATGCATGTAATTGCAGTGAAAGAGGTTACTGTATACTGGCCGGCACAACTTTCTCAAAAGTAATTACTGTTATACACCTAACACCACAGACCTGTATGGTCGGGAATTATGTAGCCAATAAAACCATGACAAACAAATTCTCATTTTTAAATCAAGGTGTGTGTGTGTTTTCTGCAATGTAGGCTATAGTTGAAAATCAACCTGGCATTCTGAAGAGGGGGGAGAGTGTGTGCGCGCGAGAGGTTTGGAAAGAGAGGGACATCCATGCCGTGCATATATGTATCTGGTATCTTCGCCAGAGTGCAAAATGACACTTGCGAGAGGCAAACGATAGCATAAGAGGTGCGCAAAGGCCAGTATTTTGCATGGACAGGCCTGGGCCACGCCTACACCTGTGTCTGCACTTAGATCCCGGCGCAAAACTGGAGGGTGGAGGCAGACGATAGCATAACATGCAGGGAAGATGGCATAAGAGGTGTGCAAACTGGTGCGCAAACGATAGCGTCATACGACGATAGGGCCCGCTGTGCCTAGTTTCAGCTTGAGTTGGTAACAGAGAGCCATGCTTGTATGTGGGGCATGGGCATAGGCTATTCAATGTTTGGGGTCTATGTTAGCAGTATTAAAGCATACAAGTCATATCGTCCTCGCAATATTGAACAATGTTATCGCACATCGCAGATCTTCCTCATATCGTGCAGGCCTAATGCAGAACCTATGACTGTGTGTCATTATCAAATAGAATATACAAATAGGGTAATTAACTCTCCAGTTCAGGTATGCACTTGCCTCAATTAAAAATGTCAGTGATGCACAGTGT
The DNA here is from genome assembly GCF_964638095.1 of Poromitra crassiceps. Lineage (NCBI taxonomy): Eukaryota > Metazoa > Chordata > Actinopteri > Beryciformes > Melamphaidae > Poromitra > Poromitra crassiceps. Next base: position 102,595,920 of record NC_139623.1, read on the forward strand.
TGAGCTCATCTTGGCCAGCCCGTTGAGTCCCGTAATGTTCCAGGATGAGTCAGGACAGGTGTATGTATTTCAACAGAGCTTCATCAGGGAATACCTCAGACTAATGATAAGGAAGGGTGTACTTTGTGTTTTCTCCTGCGGTGGCCAAATGATAGCCTTCCTCTCCCTCTCATCACTGGAGCACAAGCACGACACCCAATGGGAGTGTCACTGTCAAGGAGATTGAAAACACCTGGAGGCTAGGTTAGCATCATCCGCCGGCGCATCAGTCAGTCATATTTACATCAGTCAGTCATATTTACATGGAATCAAACATTGACAGATGAATGCTCTGTTTGTAGCTACGGGGCTCCAGCGGTGTTTGTGATAAGGATTTACGGAATACCAAGGGACACAGCAGGAGGGGGGTGGGGGTTGGGGGGACATGTACAGGTAGGATGACAGGATTTCAGTTACACTGAGTGGAATTCTATAGACCCTTTTCACTGGGGGCCATTTTGTGTCGAAAAGGCAGGGTAAACACAGGTGCAACTGCAAGCAAAACATTAATGAGGGTTTCCAACTTCCAATCTTGGATGTTGGAAACCCTCATTAGTGTTTTGCTTGCACCTGTGTTTACCCTGCCCTTTCGACACAAAATGGTCCCCGTGAAAAGGGTCTATTCTTCAATGAAGTAGATTTTTTTTCTTCTGGTGTTTAATTTAATTACATTTCAGAGATGTACCGCTCTCTCTTTCCTATGGACAGCAGCAGACACAAAAAAGTCCTCGACCCAATTGTGCCTTTGACCACAACATCAAACGGAATGTACTATTAGAAACAAGACAGGCGAAGCTTCCAATATACATTTTTCTCTCTTCCTTTGCATATCATTTGGAGCACTCTGCCTCTCTCCCTCCCCCATACCTATCCATAGACTCTCTTCCTGAGAAAGACAGATTACCCTGTGGGCTGCTCTTTTAGCTGGGCTTGCTGTACAATAATCAATTTTGAGAACGAGGAGAGAGAGAGAGAGAGAGAGGGCTAGAGAAACGCCAAATTATTCATCGGGGTCTCTCAGTAGCAGGGCTGCAGAGATGTGGGGGATGGTAGGGGGCTCCCTCCTCCTCCTCCTCCTCCTCCATGAGATCATTAGGGAGAAGACCCAAAACCAGAAATAAGGGGAAGACTGTGGGCCCGGGACTGAGCGAGGAGAAAATAGAGATGGTTGTAGGTGCCGAGATGGGGGTTCACAGTTGCTCTAAGAGCGGTTTGTTGATATATTTGGAAATCTTGAGACGGTGTTTAGTTTGTCGTCCCAGCAACAGCCAGATACACAGGAGGGCATGGAGGATAGTCCATTGGGGCTGGTGACGAGTGAAGGGGAAGTGTGGAGAGGAGGAGGAAGAGCTTTAAAGGGGACCATGAGTGGGAGTTTGCTGCTACAGAGGGAGCGGAGGGGATAGGAGCAGGGCTGTCTCCTGTGGCATGATGCTGTTTATTCAGGACCTCTTGTTTCCAACCAATTAAAGGAGCTGGGGACCGTGTCCCTACCTCTCCTGCTCAATCTATCTTCACTATTCTCTTCGGCCCTTCCTCTTTTCTGACCTCTGTCTGCAGTGGTATAGTGCTGTGGAGGGTAGACGCAGGCCGTCTACCTACTTATTTTTCAGACGGCTTTGCGTCTACTCACTTCCAAATCTCCTCTGATGCGCATCCATTCAAGTTTTTTCTCTTTTCTGCCTAAAGTCTCTGCCGGGCTGCCGGGCAGATTGAGATTCCACTAGGAAACGTTGCATTACGACCGCGAGGCGGACACCGGAGCTGGTCGCAGCTGGTCCCTGTGTATTTTCGCTTCTCTCTTTGAGTTGCGTCAAGCAGCACAGAGCAGATCGAGCTGGGCAGGAATTCACGAGAATAATAAAATTAAACATCCTGTCGATTTTCGAAATAAAACCTGTTACTGTATGTCAAGAGAGAAACAGTGGGGGGGGCAATTTAGCCTGCTTTCTACAATAATACATCCCTCAATTACTTGAATGCTTCCGTTATTATGTGTGTGTATGCCCCCTTTTGACATCACTGATGACATCATCATTGATGTCACAATGCCTCCGTGTGTGTGTGTGTGTGTGTGTGTGTGTGTGTCCTTATGACATCACTGATGACATCATCAGTGGGACAAAATGTAAAGAGAGAACAAACAGAGAGAGCCCACATTGCCAAATTTATATATATATATATAACGCTGTAATTAGTTACTTTTTCAGTAACGAAGTAATATAAGGCGTTACAATTTCCAAAACAGTAATTATATTACAGTTACTAAACCAAGTAACACTGCGTTACTGCGATAGATCATTGCCCGCCAGAATGCAGTGTTTTCTATGTAAAAAGAGAAGAAAAGAAAAAGTAATCCTCACGGTCTCAGATAGACCTGTCATGCAGACGCACGGTGCGACAGAGCGTGGTTGTGCACAACACGGGACGCCGGCTACTTCAAAACAAACTGGCTGAAGGAGAAGAGAAATACGTGTTCAACAGCTGGAGGTATTCATGCCATTATTTTGAGTTTGTCTCAGTCAAAGATGCAAAGAACATTACTGTCCGTTGTAAACTTTGTGTGAGCAGCAAAACGTTTTCAACCGCGAAAAATACTACATCTAACTTGATGAAATCTCTTAAAGGGCAGCACAGCACTGTGAAACTGGTTGAAAAAATCCCAGACGGTACAGCCTCTACTGCCAGTGGCAGTGATAGCCTACTACTCCGGCAAAACAACAAAAACTGGATTTCAGCCTAGAAAAACCAGCCGTAAGTGGAGAAGGACTTAAGAAGCTCGTCGCTGGGTATATCATGGAGGAGATACTACCTATTTCCACTGTTGACTCGCCCTCCGATGCATCATAGAGAAAATACCCACGAAGAACAATGTCAAGCTGCCACAGAGAAAGACGTTTGCTGGCTACCTCAAGAGAGAATATGCGGGGATGGAGGCTAGTTGAAGGTGACGCTGGGTGAGGTAGTTTCCCCAATTTTTTCACCTTAATATAACAGCTTTTGGATGGTAGAGTGACTTGTAACAGGGAGAATGTCACCTCTATTGGTCACACACCGCCCTCCAAAGGCCTCTCCTGGGACTAAGCAGTTTGGTGCCTGCGTCCCGGAGGCAAGATGCGCGCATGCGCTCTACAGCGGGAGCGGTGTGTTCCTGGAAACAAGGAAGTAACTCCATGCGGATTTGCTACGAAAATGACGTTTCACGTAACTATGGATTATTATTTCATCACGTGGTGAGTAGCCGATGTCACAACATGTACATAGAGCTTTCTGGCGCTATACAGTTGTATATATATTAGGGTGTATATATATTAGGGATGGTCCCAACGTGGCAAACAGAGAGAGAGAGGGTGAGAGGAGAAGATCAGATGCAGATCCACTCCAACTAGTCACCGGTGAGCCTCAAACCACACCGCCAGCCGCGTCAATTCTGCAGCACTGCATGCCACAATATCACAATCAATAATAGGCTACGTTACCATCCCCAGAAGTGAAGTCAAATCTACGCACTTTCTGCATAACGGATCGGCAGATTAACGCTAATAAACACTCACTCAACTCACCAGCGAAAATTAGTTGTTCTCTCCTCCTGTTAGTCCTTATTATAATTAATCCC
>NC_139623.1:102604574-102737074 GCF_964638095.1 Poromitra crassiceps
AAGTCTAATTTGAATCACAAACCAGTTCATATCCATGTTGTCCTGACAGTGTTGCCAGATTGGGTGGTCTTCCCCCGATTGAGCTGTTTTGGGTTCCATTGTGTGGGGGAAACCTGGACTCGGGTGGGTTTACAGAGCTGCTTGTTTCCATAGACCTGGATTGGTTTGGGTGGTTTTGAACAGTATTTGGGCTGGAAATCATTAGCTGTATCTGGCAACACTGTGTCCTGATTGCCTGTATTGAGTCAGTGAATCCCTACACAACTGGAATAGGGCTTAATAAGGCAGGGTTTGTGCCACAGAGCCAGAATGTGAGCCGTTCCTTCTCCCTATAGGAGGTCAGGTCCCTAATGGGCAGCCAGGTAGTTGTCAGTACGAATCTCAGTATATATATAGGTCACTCTCCTTCAAGTTCACCACTCCCCTACAGATCAGCTGTAGGCTACCTGCCTTTCAGCCTGCTATACTATCACTGCACCACCATGTCTGACTGTCACACACCTCTCTGCGTCTCCCTCCTCTCTCATTAGTGTCATCCATCTCATTAGTGGCATCCAGTTGTTGCTCTTTCACCCTCCATTATCACTCACACTGTACAGGCAGGAATTCCACTTTTGTTTGGAATAATGAAAGATGTGTTCAGGGTCAGGTCTGTTGTTGCTGTCCCTGAGTGGCTGGCTGCGTGTGTGGGTGCTAAGAGGCCTGTGGTCACAGCTTATTACTGGCTGTTGAACCACTGCTTTGTGTGTTAGTCTGTGCTGAAGGTGCTGTAGGGGATGGAAATCTAACTTGGCCATTTCCATGGTGGCAGAACTCTCTGTGGTTTACTGTGAGTTTTTCTCTTTCACAATGGCAGCACTGGCACACTGCGAGTAACAGCATGCCGATCCAATAGCCCCATCGCTCGCCATGGACATTTTTGGGAAGGGGTGAGAGAGAGCCAGGATAAACAAAATGCTCCTACGAGAGCGGTCCGGCTAATAAGATTGGCAAAAGTAGTTAGTAGAATTCTTAGCCAATGGTTGGAAAGAGGGAAAGAGCACAGAGAGGTGGAGAGGTGGAGGTGGAGAGGTGGAGATGGCGAAGATAAGAAAAGTGGGGTTTGAAATATAAGAAATAGACATTCTTTACTGGCAGGTTATTGACTTAAAGTAGCTAATAAGCTAGAATATATAGTTACATAAAGTCCACACATATATATCTATAAAGTAACCTATCCAGTGAGACACATAACTCCCAGGCCTCAGCTGAACACATTGTTGAGTTGAGCTACAGTAATACCACATTATACACCACACAGTCAAAGCAATATTTCAGTGTGGTACAATATTTTCACTGTGTGTTATTATTACATGGGCCTTGGCTGCCTGTCTCCATTGAGAAAATACAATTTGTCCTAAAGGCTGCACAGCAGCTGCATGCAGTATGTATTATTGTCTGGCTGACGGCTTTCCAAGCACAGAGCTCTTCATTAGTTAACAGCAGACCTCACTACCTGCCCACTCCCTTACTCTCTCTCTCTCTCTCTCTCTTTCTCTCTCAGAGGAACAGACCAGAAGTTACAGTATGCGTGGGAATGTTTTCAATGAAAACATCATCAATACAGCCCATAAACAAAAGGGCAAGTGTGTGTGTGTGTGTGTGTGTGTGTGTGTGTGTGTGTGCGTGTGCGTCTGTGTGCGTGTGCGTGTGCGCGTGCGCGTGTGCGTGTGTGTGTGTGTGTGTGTGACACGTGTCTATAATTGTCTTACTCAAATTCTCAACCTTCCCTATATTTGATGAAAATCTCTACACTTCATAAAGCTGTCCACAGCACTGGGTCTTAAATCTCCAAACACAACTTCATCTCTTTATACCTCCACTCACCTCTTCCCGCCTGCCTCAAACAACTCTATACTGTACATTTTCCATTTTACTCCACTCTGTTGAGTAATATATTAATATAATAATAATATATTAATAAATCTTAATATATTGGTGTGGGGAAGTCTAAGGAGTAGTATCAGAAATGGAGTTTTAGTATTCCAGCATTTTTCATCTGTCACTGCCAACTCTTTCTGGCTGTTTGCTGTCATTGAACCCACACACTATCCATCCACAATCTGATTATTTCTAGTACTCTGACCATCATCCTCAGAACTGCGGTAGTGCCAGATTATTTTCCATGCTTTAGCTTACAGCAGTTAGAGCCTAGCCAAATCGTGTTTGAAAAGACTTTTTCTAAATGGTTTGTTTTACTCTACTTTGTTGCCAGATGGATAGTGAGAGAACTGCGAGAATGTTGTTTAGGCAATCACAGGAACTGAAAGTCAACCTTGTGTACTTTTGTGTGACTGACAACTTACCTGACCTTTTCTCAGTCAGAAGCGCCCAACTACTATTTAGCCCACGTTCTTCTGCCAATTGGCTAATTCTCCCCATCTGCCACTTCTCCATCTGCCCTCCTCTTCCTCACTTTATGTATTTCTCTCTCTCTCTCTTCCCTGGTGCAGAGGGAGGGGATGAGTCTCTCTCTTCCCTGGTGCATAGGGACTGGATGAGTCTCTCTCTTCCCTGGTGCATAGGGACTGGATGAGTCTCTCTCTTCCCTGGTGCATAGGGACGGGATGAGTCTCTCTCTTCCCTGGTGCAGAGGGACTGGATGAGTCTCTCTCTTCCCTGGTGCATAGGGACGGGATGAGTCTCTCTCTTCCCTGGTGCAGAGGGACTGGATGAGTCTCTCTCTTCCCTGGTGCATAGGGACTGGATGAGTCTCTCTCTTCCCTGGTGCATAGGGACGGGATGAGTCTCTCTCTTCCCTGGTGCAGAGGGACGGGATGAGTCTCTCTCTTCCCTGGTGCAGAGGGACTGGATGAGTCTCTCTCTCTTCCCTGGTGCATAGGGACTGGATGAGTCTCTCTCTTCCCTGGTGCAGAGGGACTGGATGAGTCTCTCTCTCTTCCCTGGTGCATAGGGACGGGATGAGTCTCTCTCTTCCCTGGTGCATAGGGACTGGATGAGTCTCTCTCTTCCCTGGTGCATAGGGACTGGATGAGTCTCTCTCTTCCCTGGTGCAGAGGGACTGGATGAGTCTCTCTCTCTTCCCTGGTGCATAGGGACGGGATGAGTCTCTCTCTTCCCTGGTGCATAGGGACGGGATGAGTCTCTCTCTTCCCTGGTGCATAGGGACGGGATGAGTCTCTCTCTTCCCTGGTGCATAGGGACTGGATGAGTCTCTCTCTTCCCTGGTGCAGAGGGACTGGATGAGTCTCTCTCTCTTCCCTGGTGCATAGGGACGGGATGAGTCTCTCTCTTCCCTGGTGCATAGGGACTGGATGAGTCTCTCTCTCTTCCCTGGTGCATAGGGACGGGATGAGTCTCTCTCTTCCCTGGTGCATAGGGACGGGATGAGTCTCTCTCTTCCCTGGTGCATAGGGACGGGATGAGTCTCTCTCTTCCCTGGTGCATAGGGACTGGATGAGTCTCTCTCTCTTCCCTGGTGCATAGGGACTGGATGAGTCTCTCTCTTCCCTGGTGCATAGGGACTGGATGAGTCTCTCTCTCTTCCCTGGTGCATAGGGACGGGATGAATCTCTCTCTTCCCTGGTGCATAGGGACGGGATGAGTCTCTCTCTTCCCTGGTGTGAATGGATCTTAGGAAGCAAGCCTGCGACCCTGAGCCATGAGTGCAATGAGATAGGGGGAAGCAAGCCTGCGACCCTGAGCCATGAGTGCAATGAGATAGGGGGAAGCAAGCCTGCGACCCTGAGCCATGAGTGCAATGAGATAGGGGGAAGCAAGCCTGCGACCCTGAGCCATGAGTGCAATGAGATAGGGGAAAGCAAACCTGCGACCCTGAGCTATGAGTGCAATGCATCAGCCAGACTATAGAAGCTATGTGTAGCAGCAGCATGCTGCAGACCTCGATACATGCATGTATCTAGAGAGGCCATACTACAGTACAATTAAATGAACTACCTATGTGTAGCAGCAGCATGCTGCGGACCTCGGATCACCTTGAAAAGAGATACAACAGAGTAACTCAAAAGAGGCCCATACTACGATTATATGAACTACCTATGTAAGTGAAGCAGCACACCTGCTGCGACCTCAGCTGCGTCCCGCTTGGGAGAGAAGCAAGCCTGCAACCCCTGAGGTCATACTACCTACGTCAGTACGATGAACTCAGCCAACCACTTCCAAATGCAGCAATTAACATAATGGCTGTCTCCTCAGGTGTTTAGTGCTCATGGCCTTTTGAGCTGAGATGATGTCATTGACTGAATATGACGTTTGTATGGTGCAGAAGACCAATGTCCCATTGCTTTGAGAATAGATGCTGAGACGTCTCAGCTGCAGAGGTAGACGTGCCAGTGCAGGAGTGAAGAGAGCAGCTGACGAGGGAGTCCTCGTCATTTGCAGAGGAGACGGCAGCGGGAGGTCGCCTTCCCTTCGAACTCAAGTCAGGAACAGAGTTAATCCTGCCCCACATCAGGATCTCATGCGGTATGGATCTTAGAGAATAGACAGATCAAGTATTAGTTTGAGAGATAACAGATGAGCCTTTAGCATCCCTGTCTGTTTAAAAATAAAGTGAATAAGAAAATTAGTATTTTGTCACTGGTTGGGACAGCAATGGAATATTTTATTATGTCAAATAAAATCAATCCCCCAAAACACACTTGCTTCCTGCTGGATCAGCGGCAGTACTGCACCAGCAGGTGCTACTTGCTGGAACAGCAGCAGTACTGCACCAGCAGGGTCATCCCAAGAGTAACCATACTGTATGCCTAGCCTATCCTGTTGCATACCCTAAATGCACTTTACCTATGAGAAGCAACAAGCATTCTGCTATTCTCATTGGGTACTGAGAGCCTTCCTTGTTCAAGTGAGAGCTAAGCGAGCATGACCTACCCCTTGAATGAACATCGGAAAGACACAGCATCTTTATCCAAGAGAAATATTTTACACATTAAATGACTTTACCTATGAAGAGATAAGCCTGGCACAGATATAAGCTGAACACTTTCTCCGATGGCAGAACATAATGAGCTGCGATTTCCATATTAGATATTGAATTAAACTAAACTATAAACAATGAGCTGCATTTAATATATTTGATATTAATTAACTATACTCCATGTGCAGAAATATCAAGCTTAGCTTTCACTGAGGCGGCAGCCGGCATCCCGTCTTTGGCACTTCGCAATGCACGCTCTGGCTCATGGAACATCCTGAATTGAAAAGAGATTCTTAAATATCTTATTTCTTGCAACTGACAGCGATGACCGCAGATGAGAACCATGAATATCAACTGCTAATTGAATGTTTGTGATGATAGCCCTATTACCTATAATAATACTGAGAAAACTGACTTGACTTCCTCCTGATTGACAGCTGTCTTCAATGATTAAACATACAGAAAAGAACTAAGGATAGAGGTCAGCGGCAGAGTCACGATTAACTTAAACCAAGATGGTTATCTGAGAAGTTCCACTGTTTTATCCTATCCAGCAGAATCCCTTCTAACTTTAACATATGCTGGCCAAACAATGGCCTATAGATGTCAAGTTACTTTACCAGCTTTGACCTTCATGACAGCATGCCATGATGTAACTAGTAAACAATGGCAAGGAGAGGAGTCATCCTCAACATGAATGTGTTCCAGCAGAATGGACTAGCCGCTAGCTTTGTTGTCGAATATCTTGTTCATACTCCTCAGGGAGGAGGACTCACCAGACAAGGAACTCTATAACAGACTGGCCGTCCCAAGATGTCGCGTGGAGAAATACAGGTCACCTACAGGTGTATCCCCTCCTATATGAGGAGACTCATAAATGACAGTGGATTTAGGACTTAACATGAAGATGAGATTTTAGTCTAGAATTGCAAAGTATCGGCTTTTAGCTTTATTTGATCTTACTGATACAGCAAAATAGGTGACGATAGACAATTATTTTACCGACCTCTAAAATCACTTTCAGCTAACCTACACCTGCAGACTGACTTTGTTACGATTCTTGATATTATTTGCTTAGACAGATGAGACAATGTACTAAAATGCTGTTGCCATACTCAGCAATATTAATTATCCCAAAATCCTTCTCGAGCTTAGACATGAATCACCCCTTACTTGTCTTGTAATATAAAACTGATGACATAGTTATACCTTAGAGTATTGAGCTTCTTGTGCTCAACACGCACCCTTGCGTCGGACTAACTGCCATAGCCCAAGGTGTAAAGTTTATCGAGCTTCACGTGAAATTCAGCCGCATATGCTTAGGCAATCATCCTTACAAGAACTTGGATGAAGCTGAGAGATTATTGAACTCGATAATCCTCACAAATATTTCTCAAAGGTTCATGCAGCTTTTTTATTTTATTTTTTATAATAATATAAAAAGTACCAACCAAATTTTACAGACTCAAAGACTATATCGACACATCTTAATTGTTACTATAAATTCAATGTGAAAATAAAGCTTATATCCCTTATACCCGCAGCAATGATGCAAGTCATTACTTTATATATTACCAGCTGTTTCATATTACTTTGATTAAATGGTTTGATCATAATTATTTAATGCTTACGAATTTCCAGAATACATAACAAAGCACTTTATCCATCCATTCTTCTATCCTTTTATAGACAGAAGTTATTTTCAAAGTTTCATCTGAAAAAACAATTATGAAAATCAAGCACTTCCAATAAATATATTGTTAAAGCATATTCCTGAACATGGTTAAGATCAAGCATTTCCAACTTAATCGCTGAAATTGAGCTGCTCTTGAATTACAACCACTGAAAGCACTGAGTGATTTGCATTGATGCAGTTACAATAGGACGCCACCAGAGTGCACCGGGGCTCAGCTAGAGGCACGAGATAATATTGCAGAATAAGAGGGCTACATCATGCCAGCGTTGTGCTGATGAATACCTGCCAGTAAACATCGGTTTGTTATTGCCGAAATCAATCTGTTAGCAAACAGATCAACATGCCAACATAGCTTATCCACCAGGCTACATGAAATGATGATATATGCTTGATTGAATACTCAACTTTAGAACAACGCAGCCATGGAGAGCCATGCAACTCCATTTCCCAGCGTCCTTGTCGGTGAGGTGACGTCACTCAGGAGGGCCCCCGCACACCTGACGTTGATGCTAGCTAACGTTAGCTGCTAGCAGCAGTAGCCGACAGCCCTGGCTTAGCTTTGCTGTTTGAGAAACAGTCAGAACAAACACGACATCAACATAATAGCTTAAACCACTACAAGAATATAGGCGCTCGGCCACCAGCTGGAACAGTACATGCTGAATGCTTGAACCTATGATAGCATACACAACTGAATACTCAGCTTTTAATGAAGAAACGCAGCGATGGGACTACATTTCCCAGCGTCCTTATCGGTGAAGTGACATCACTCAGGGGCACACTCCGGCTGCGTTGTGATTAGCGTGCTAGCAGTAGCATAGCCAGCAGCCATGGCCTGAAGTTGTTCTTTGTGGAAGAGAGACGGAGTTTCCAAAACCTGGAGGCGGACATGCCTCTCACTAGACGATCGGCGTGGCAAGAACAGACTGGTCTTCATCCGGCGTAACGTTTATGATGGGAGTCTTGCTCTTTAGCAGGGGAGCTAACCGCTTAAAGCAGAAGAGAAATAGCAGAGCAAGTGCAGTTCTTCCTTGAAACTTGTGCTTGGAGATGGAAAGTTTTGCACAACTTAACAGCTCTTCGTGGCTGCCCCCAGTCAGGATGCGGAGATATTGGCTAAACGCTTTGAGGATCTTAATGCCTGCCCGGTTTTATCAATGGAGGAGCTACTAGCCAAGCGGGAGCTACGATGAGAGACAGTAAGTGCAATGAACAAGCATAAGAATCCTACTGAACTTCATACCTGGCTAGATTTGACATCCAAACTCAGCACGGCAGCAATGAAAGTAACAGCGTGAGATTAGCAAAGCGTTGCCAGCAGCCGCAACGATCAGCAAGGTGGGGAACAGATTAGTGAGTGAGAGGCTGTCATATTTAAACGGACCGCCTTGTTGTGAGAATGACTGTGATTGGAGAATTGGTTAAACGGTGAACCAAACAGAAGCTGTCAGCTGGTACAGCTGGGGCGTAGCCTATGACATCATGTCTTGAATGAACTAACGCAGGCTTCATTTTTGCTCAGGGCTGCCACTACCTGCACGTGCACCACGCGCTGTGCGTAAGGCACCAAGTGCCGCGAGGGGCATCATACCACGGTCAAACAGACATTGTGGTGGATGCCCGCAGTTTGCTTGTAATGCCCGTTCTAAAATTAACTCTCCACATGGCCAGTTTGGCATTCCCTGTTTTGAACTGGCCATGGCGCCCCTTAACTCATTCTCCGCCATTGGCGTCATGGAACGTCATTTAAGAGACAACGCTTGCCCGCCATTATATATATATATATATATATATATATATATATATATATATATACAGTATATAGTTGACGGTCGGAGAGACGGCATCCGGTACGGGATGGGTTTTAGCACCCCAGCCTGGCTCTCTCGTGAGGGAGAAATCCACAAACGCTACGGATCAGCCTCCTGAAAATCTGCGTAAACATCGGCGCGGCCTGGGGTCCTTCAGGCTAGAGCGAGGTGCTCGTTGCAGGTGTATGACGTGCAGCGCACAGGCCTCCTTGAGGCATCCTCCCTGCGCATGGTACGGCATGTTAGGATTGCCTTTTGCCACAGGAGGTTCTGGTGAGACGAAGGAGGTGCCCGGCCTGGAATCACCCCACAGGGCCTTAGACCTCCATGCATCGAAGGTCTCACAATACTGCGGTGTAGCACTAAACTCTATTGCAGCGGATTGGGCGTGATCAACCCTTCCGCGGGCAACGTTGCAGACAGAGTAGGAAGGCTGATCCGTGAGCGGCTGCTTCTGGGACGCGGGTCGGGGTCGTAATCGGCCTCGGCTGGGTCTACTGGGCGAGGGTGTATGATGTTGACAGACCCGAAACACCTCACGACCCCAGTTAACATAATAATAATAATAATAATAATAATCATTGGATTTATATAGCGCCTTTCCAAGGCTCAAAGCGCTGACACAGGATGATTATTCGTTCACACCATTCGTACCGGTGGTTCAGAAGAAGCGTGGCAGCCACACATTGGCGCTCAACGGCCCCTCCGAACCACCATCATTCATGTCTACATTCATACCAATCATACCAATCATACCATTCATGTCTACATTCATACCAATCATACCAATCATCACTGATGTATGTATACTTGAACCGAACATATATATATATATATATATATATATATATATATATATATATATATACAGTATATATATATATATATATATATATATATATATATATATATATATATATATATATATATATATATATATATATATATTCTGCTGTTCCTGCTCCAGCTGCACCCGGGACTAACAGCACAGCTGTGCACAGGGCACTACTTTCTTATATATATATATATATATATATATATAAATACTGTATAAGAAAGTAGTGCCCTATATAGGCTTAGGCTTAGGGCACCCAAATGCCCAGCAGCGGCGCTGCTTTTACTTTCAATACATAATATCAGAAAATGACTTTTGTTACTTAAGTACAGTATAGATAAGACTTTCAAGTAAGATTCTCATAGATGACTTTAACTTCTACTAAAGTAATTTTACGTGTACTTTTACTCAAGTGTGGTGCTCAGGTACTTCATCCACCACTAGGCCTTTTATGCCTGAGAACAGAATTACCTGAGGGAAGCTCTCTGACCCATAGAGAAAGATTGAGAGAGAGAGAGAGAGAGAGAGAGAGAGAGAGAGAGAGAGAGAGAGAGGAGGGGGGGTGAATGAAAGAAAACTGTTAAAGAGTGAGACGTGGTTTAACAAATAATATAACCCGCGGCTTTAGCCCAGTAAGTGAACCCCCGTGTTGAGTTAATTGGCTCTGCAAACATATAAGGTAGATTTATGGCCCTCCATGCAAAAAATGGGTTTGCCTTGGGACTTTTTCGAGTAATGATTTCTTTGCAGAAAATGCATTTCAAATAGCTCAGGGAGGGCAGGATGGAGTTTCCTTTATAAGCACTGTACTTCTGGATGCTTGTGTGTTCCTAAGAATCTCGGGTGGCACCGTTATGAGTCTGAGCTAATGCTTGTATCCTAATTTGTATGTATGTCATTCTTTTATTGGATTTGCTTCACTGCAGTTCACATATTGTGTTATGGATTTGCGTATGTGCTTGCATAGCAGTCGAGTGCCCACTGGACCTCCTGTGTCTGTGTGTGTCTATTTGACCACCTATATATGAGCTGCACATATTTGTTTATCTGTGGAGCAGCTGGTTCTCCTGCAGCTCTCTGTCTCTCCAGACTGCAGCCAGGGAGGAGGACGGAGGGGAGGGGGAGATGGATAGAAACAGTGAGGCAGAGGGAGGCAGAGGTCAGGAGATTGTGAGAAAAGGCATGGATTGCATCTCTGCTGAGGTTGAAGGATATCTGTATTTCTTGTGGTTCCCTTTGGGAATTATATTTATATATTTTCAACTCAGTTGTTGGGAATTATATTTATATTTTTTCAACTCACTGCTCTGGGATATTTTAGTCAAAGAAGGCTGGCTTGTATTTGAGCTGGAAAGAATGCTTTTGAGGCATTGAGAACCATTAAGACCTCAGGGCACTGTAATAGATGCCAGGACTTATTTGTACTTAAGTTATTACTACTTACTGTTGGAATAATGTGTGTTACTGTGGTTTTATTCCACTGTGCCATGGAACAGGGTGCTAACTGCTAACCATAATTCCAGTGTCTGCTTCTTTTCCCTTTCCATTCTGGTATGTAAACAATATCAAGTAGATGGTCTGATCAAATATACTGTAAGTAAAATACCACAATCAGACCTATAGGGAATAACAAGATAGTTCTGACAATCTTTTCAGAGATGTTGATGCTCTGCCAGATGTTCATTTTGAATTGTTGAACTTAGTTTTCCAGGGAACTTTTCATTTAGAACTTTGCGGGCCCTATCTTCGCAAATTGGAAGAAATGTAATTCTTCTGTTATACAGCATGCTGTAGCATCAGGAAGAAATGTAATTCTTCTGTTATACAGTATGCTGTAGCATCAGGAAGAAATGTAATTCTTCTGTTATACAGTATGCTGTAGCATCAGCTAGAAATGTAATTCTTCTGTTATACAGTATGCTGTAGCATCAGCTAGAAATGTAATTTTTCTGTTATACAGAATGCTGTAGCATCAGCTAGAAATGTAATTATTCTGTTATACAGTATGCTGTAGCATCAGCTAGAAATGTAATTATTCTGTTATACAGTATGCTGTAGCATCAGCTAGAAATGTAATTCTTCTGTTATACAGTATGCTGTAGCATCAGGAAGAAATGTAATTATTCTGTTATACAGCATGCTGTAGCATCAGGAAGAAATGTAATTATTCTGTTATACAGTATGCTGTAGCATCAGCTAGAAATGTAATTATTCTGTTATACAGCATGCTGTAGCATCAGGAAGAAATGTAATTATTCTGTTATACAGTATGCTGTAGCATCAGCTAGAAATGTAATTATTCTGTTATACAGTATGCTGTAGCATCAGCTAGAAATGTAATTCTTCTGTTATACAGTATGCTGTAGCATCAGGAAGAAATGTAATTATTCTGTTATACAGTATGCTGTAGCATCAGCTAGAAATGTAATTCTTCTGTTATACAGTATGCTGTAACATCAGCTAGAAATGTAATTATTCTGTTATACAGTATGCTGTAGCATCAGGAAGAAATGTAATTATTCTGTTATACAGTATGCTGTAGCATCAGCTAGAAATGTAATTATTCTGTTATACAGTATGCTGTAGCATCAGGAAGAAATGTAATTATTCTGTTATACAGTATGCTGTAGCATCAGCTAGAAATGTAATTATTCTGTTATACAGCATGCTGTAGCATCAGCTAGAAATGTCATTGCCCAAAAATGTGACACTAAAAAGAATAACTAGGGTAATTCCAGCTCATTTAATTTAGATTCTGTTATTAAACTGAATGTGGGAAGCCAAAGACAAACACACAAAACCTTTCAGACACATGCCCATGAGAGGAGATCTGGCTATGGAAGACTGTGATGAGTCTCACAGACTGTTTACAAGTCTCCCCTGTTATCTAAGTTCTACGCCTCATGCAATTGACAGTTATTATGCTTATTATGCCCAGAAACTGCTGAGACAAAAAAACAGCAGTTGAACTCTTGATTCTTCAAATCGCACTCCGAGCCAACAATGACATCTTTACCCTAAAGGCTTGTTTACACTGTCATGTGTTGCATAGGGACCTTTTTATGCCTCCGCCCGCGATAGCCAGGCCGGAGGAATTCGGGTTGTCCGTCCGTACATCCGTTAACGCGATATCTGAGGAACGCCTTGACGGAATTTCATCAAATTTCGACTCAAGGATGAACTGATTCGATTTTGGTGGTCAAAGGTCAAAGTTCAAGGTCACTGTGGCTTCATGACCGCTTGTTTAATGCTCGTTAACACGATATCTCAGGAACACCTTGAGAAAATTTAATCAAATTTGATATGATATGATACTGATGATACTTGTACTGTATCATCCCAAAATGATCTACTTTCTACTGCATGAAGCTAGGAATCGTGTCATACTGACATTTAGCTTCAAGAGTGCATTTGTGTTCGTGTGGCCCTCAACACAGGTTTGAGAATCCCGGGCCACTTTGCTTAAATTAACCCACTCATATTCTGGTTTATTTCAAGAAAAACATTTTGGCTAGTGGAAATTCTAATTGGCTGGTAACTTCTAGCAGCCATATTGGCAGGTGGTCAAAAAAGCTAATTTCAAGCCCTGCAGGGAGAGCAAGTGGTGACATAGTGAGTGAGAAAAGGATCAAATATTGGTGTTTAAGACTGAATAATGACATCACAACTGTTAATTTAAAATTAGTTATTCCTCTAAACCTGACTACAAATTTTTCCGCGCCAGCGCCATTCAGCCCCCAACCCTCAGCAAAATCTGGCCCTCCGGTGGCGAGGACATTTTTTTGTGGTCCTCTCTATCATCAAAGTTCCTGGGTTACGGCATGACAATATTTGTTCGGCCCCCGGCAACAATCTGGGTTTCTCATGTGGCCCCCCATGAAAAATAATTGCCCACCCCTGATCTAGCCTCTTAAATTGGTTCTCAAAGTGAACCAGATTCATGCATTTTAGTTTCAAATGTACACATTTTTCTTACAGGGGGCATGGCCCCCTGAACCCCCCAAGAGGGTAGCCTGGGTAAACCCATCCCCCACGTGACCTGCTCTCAGACCTGTTCTCAGCAGGTCACGTGGGGGCTGGGTTTACCTAGGCTACCAAGAGGGTCCAAGCAAGGTCCACCCACCACAATCTCTCCAAATCCTGTGGGAAACATACAGTTATTAGTATTTTCTTTGTTCTTAAAAATATACATTGCCTGTTTGTGTTTTGCAATATGGATATTGTTTTATTTATAATTAAATTGAGCATTGGGCCTTTATAAGAACGTTTATTTGTATTATTTCAATTGTCACACTCATGGATACATATTTGAGGTTTGTTTATTAATTGGGAAAAGGACCACTGGAACGAACGCCGCGAACATGATGGCTACTTTTTCAATCTGACTGGCTACTCAAAAGTTTGGGGAACTCTCTGCTCTGACGGCTAATGATGACGTTCTACTGTGTGACACGAGTTGGAGGCAGTGACATACACAGCTATTGCCCTGGCTTTGGAAGATCTTGGCTACTTTATAACAAACTACCGTCGCAAAAGCAGTCATTTAGCGTTTGTGCTCGTTTAACGCCGCGCGCAATGCAAATTGAGGGTGTGCACAAGCGCATGCCTGTTATGATTGTACTGGACATACTGTAGACGTGCCACATGCCAAACCAGGCGTTTCGGTGCGAAAATGTGGCGATAGTTGGCATTATCCTATCGTCAGCAGCGTGCAATTACTACTAAGAGCTTTTAAAAGCACCTCTTACACGCTAAATACCCCGCTGCGCTTGAGCGCACCATAATCTCCGTGCTGCGCAGCGCAGTGAGTAAAATTCCTTTTGGATATGTCATTACGCACAGCCTTGCCACGTCAGGACATAGAATTCTGGTGCTAAAATTGGGTATTAGCAGATAATTCAGTGAGGCAATCAACTATAACTCACTGATAAACTTTTTTCACATCGCAAAGAAGGAAATTAATTGAGAAAACCTGTTGGACAATGGACATAGGTTGAGGCCAGATCTCGTCATAGACGCTGATTTAGCTGGCTCAGCCTGGCTGGGGGCGTGGTCAGGGTGGGGTAAAAATCCCCGTTCTATCCATTCAGCAAAGTTAGAATTTAGCTGCTAGCCCAGCCCAGGCAGACACGATCGGGGATTTAACCACCGCAGTAAACGCACATCTGAGCAGACGTCTTGTGTTCTGCTCTAGAACCCCGAAACCTGTAGTTTAGAGCCGCAGCACCGTCTTTTGGTGAGTCAGCCCATGAGATATATGGGTGGTTTTACCCCACTCGCGCGCCAGCCGTTTAACATTTCGTGGGCGTTCCCAGACATGCGGACTGTCTCTATAGGCTATTCACCTTCATCTATCCGATAACCCGGAGGGTCGTTGGCACCACAGACGATCTGTCAACAAGCTCTCTCCATCTCTCTCTGTCCTCGGCACGAGTGAGTCCACTCTATTACACATGGAGAGAATTACAGCATATTGCCTGCCTTGCACAAACAGTTATTGCGAGACGGGAATCCGATTGTTTTTGATTGATTGCCTGGCCACACCTGTGAATAATTCTAAAGGTAAAGGTAAAGTCCCACTGATTGTCACACACCTGAGTGTGCGAAATTTGTTCTCCGCATTTGACCCATCCCCTGGGGGAGCGGTGAGCGGCAGCAGTGCCGCGCTCGGGAATCATGATCTAATGATCTAACCCCCCAATTCCAACCCTTTGATGCTGAGTGCCAAGCAGGGAGGCAAATGGTTCCCATTTTTATAGTCTTTGGTATGACTCGGCCAGGGATCGAACTCACAACCTCCCAGTCTCAGGGCGGACACTCAAACCACAAGGCCACTGAGCTGGTACTTAAGACCGCCCAAATCCAAAGTTTGCGCTGGCATTTTGGGGGCACAGATGATTTGGCACAGCTTTAATTTGCGCCTGCGGCACGTGCCGTGAACATTTCTGCATCCCCGCCGAGAATTGCATCCCCACCATATTTCGGGGCTGTTTTAACTTAGAAAACAGGGAGGTCACGTCTACCCAGACAATTATATCACTTTTAAACAGTTACATGTCTGTATAAATCATTACAATATGCTCCCGTGAGGTGGGGATGTGTTTAGCTGCTGCCGGGCGGGGGTGCAAAACTCGGCATAACACCTGGACACTAGTGCAAGGCCGACTGCTATATTCCCTGCCTTAAGGCACGCTCAAACAGGTGCAGAAGCGCAAATACGGGATATCGCCTGTATCAAGATAGTGCCCCTAGACACTTGCGCAATCGTGAAGGCACGCAAACAGGTGTGCAAGCGCAAATAGGGGATATCGCATGTACCAAGAGATAGGGCCCAGTATGTTTATAGAAGTGATGCCTTTGTTACATTCAGAAGATTGCTGTACCAAAATAGTGGTAGCTGTATTGGGGAGCTAATCCATAGACAAAACAGTGGCACGAGTTGGTTTTAGCTTTGGATGTGGCATCAAATGGCCCCTCTACATCTCATGCAGTGATGTACAGTAGTGTGATAAGGCTACAGTGTGCGCTGCATCCCAGCTCTCAGGAGTTAGAATGTTCTCTTACTTGGCCCGGTTGGCCTGTGCCGTGCGGAGAGGATTATTGGTGCTCCACTGCAGTAGGCTCCTCAAGCTTTGACTCAGGCTCCAGAGGACTAACAACAGTCAGACACAATCAAATCCAGGGCACCGAGGCCAGGGGCTGCTGCTTTGAAGTGGGCTGTGAGATTCTCAGCTGCAGAGATCAGATGGAGAGAGAGAGAGAGAGAGAGCGAGAGAGAGAGAGAGAGAGAGAGGAAAAGAGAGCGGGAGGTGCAAAGCTTCAGTTGTACAGGCGAGGTGGGATGGCGTCACTGTTGACATAGATGTACGTAGGCTTAGAGGACGGAGTCTCCAAATACTGTACTGTGCATGCCTTTTGCTACTGTGAAAAACACAGAAAAGAAAAGAATAGAAAAAAATTAATTTCAGATGAAGCATTTGATTTGATTCTGAAATGCTATCCATTTTGTATTTTGGTTATAGCTCAATAATAATATTGAATAGTATATTTTACCTTCATGCAAGAAATAATTTTGACAGAGTAGGATTATTGTTTGTCTGAGGTTTTCCAAAAGGCAACTGGATGAAACCCATCAGGAACAAGGTTCTATATGGACAGATGAGTCCCAAATGGAACTTTCTGGCCGACACGGGCTCCGGTAATTCCATGGTTGAGGCATGCTGAGCAGGGTGAGCTACTGGATGACCTGCCATCATTGAAGGAATTGTGAATTCTGCAGTGTATCACAGAACTGTCGAGGAGACTGTCAAACCATCTCCCTGTGAGGAAGTCTACATTAGAAGGCTGAAGAACAAGAAATATAAAATTATTAAATTGTGGAGTCTAAAGTCTAGACCTGTTCTAAACAGTTTATGCATGAAAATCCTCAACTCAGCTGAAACAATTCTTCATGTAAGACAGGGCCAACATTCCACCATGTACTGGTCAACTGGAAGCGTTTAGTTGCAGTTATTGCTAAAGGTGGTGGAACTGAGTGTTTTTTCACTCTAGTCACTCTGTTTTGCATAGGCACCGGGTGTTGCATAACTTATAAATACGTATCAAAGTGTATCTCATTTGTTCACTTACTCTTAGGGATTATTTTATGCACAAATATATTTTAATTACTATCTGATCTGATAACTTTGTATCATTTGAAATCAAAAAGACGAGAGGGAGTGTTAAAGCAAAAAAACACTTGACAAGTTGGCTCTACATGGGTTGAGTAAGAGAGAAGAAATCAAAACAATAATACCCTGAGTAATAGATTTGTTGTTAGTTTTTAAAGTTGGTAGGCATACAGGAAATATCCTGTTCATTTAGATTCTACTCATATTTGTTTGGTTTTATTGTTATTGTTATTATTTTTAGTGTACTTTTAATTCATTTTGTGTTTTATAACTTAATTAATAGTTGCATTAAACCAGGCACATGTGTATTTGGTTGTACCCCCATGTATAAATAGGCTATAGACTACTAGAGTAGAAACTACCATAGACTAAAAAGACTGACTGACTGACTGACTGAATGAATGAATGAATGAATGAATGAATGACTATTTAAGGACTATCAGAGCACAGTGACTGAGGCTTCCCTCTTCACAGACGCTGCTGGCTTGAGGGATTTGGGGATGCGCAGTGGCATCAGCAGCTTGTGGGGATACGTTTACAGATAAGCAGGATGTCAGAGGTGCATGGAGCTGCAGATGAGAAGAAGAGGGGCAATAAGTGGGAGGAAGTGAAGACTATTGAGAAACAGGACAATCTTAACATATTTGGGTTTTGTAAGCCATGCATGCATCATTTCTTACTGTAATCATTTAATAAGCAGATATGTTTTTTTTCCAGAAGCCATAGAAAAAAATCTGAACACATGTTCCAAATTATTTGTGTGCTTGCTTACTCTGCACAATTTTAGAACATGCAAAAGCTATCCCTCATTCACACACACACACACACACACACACACACACACACACACACACACACACACACACACACACACACACACACACACACACACACACACACACACACACACACACACACACACACCTTCACTTTCCTTAATTTTTACTTTTAACCCTTATCACTTCACTACCCTGTTTTAATTCTTAAATCTCTCTCTCACCCCTATCACTAAAAAGAAGTCTCTAACCCAGGGCTTTGGGGAAACAATTCAACATTTTTCAGTTCTTATAGAGACATTTAGACACAATAGTAAAAACAGATGTGTGACCCAATGTGGCGTAATGTATTGCTATTTGAATTATCAGATAATATCAGTCAGACACGCACGCACGCGCACGCACGCACACACACACACACACACACACACACACACACACACACACACACACTCACACAGTTGTCATGGTTCCACTTTCTTCCTGTCTAGAGTAACCTCAGCCATGTTTTTGCGTCCCACGAGGAATGCCTTTTATCATGTGACATAGGATGGGTGGGGGCTTGTGGGGAAGGGGGGGGGGGGTTCACACAGCTGTTTCCCATCAGCGCTCGGTGAACTGCAGTCAGCCAGTCACAACCCAGCTCAGAGGATCACAGGGGCATGGCAGCAGAGTGGAGCCCCAAACCCAGCTCAGAGGATCACAGGGACATGGCAGCAGAGTGGAGCCCCAAAGAGATGCAGGGGCCACAATGCTTCCAATTAGAGGGTCATCCCAATTTGTTCTCCCATCTCCACGCTGCTCATCAGGCATCTCGGCCGCTCGCCTGCGTTATGTACAACTCCGTAGCCAGGGGTGAATGGGTTGCCGCCATCTGGGAGCAATTATGCCTTTTCCTCATTGTTTCCTGTCTTTTCACCCCAAACTCGGCTCTACCGAGCTCGGCTGCACCTCTCGCTCTGCGTTGGCTGGGCTTCCCGGGCCTGTTCAGGTTCTAAACCCCCCTGTAATTTAAGACTGGAAATGCTTAACAGCAGTCACTCATGCGCAGGCGTCTATACATTAGCACATGTTGTTCAGGCCCACATCAGGAGCAGGAATCTGCTCAGCGATATCGAAACGGAAGATTGCTTTCATTCCTGCCGTCCCCCCACTTCTCGCTCGCTCACTCCTTCCTTGTTATTCCATCGTCTGCGATTGTCACTTCTGTGCTAGCCTATACACTTCCTCGCTTTCCCTAATCTGACTTGCTGGCTCGTTTTTTCCCTTCTCATCTCCTCTTTTCAATTTTCCTCTGGGTCATACTAGTGTGTAAAGCTCTCAGATTATCCTAGTCAATTTTTTGCCTCAATGAACATTTAATTTTAAGTTTTAAATGTTTTGGGAGTGGGGGTGGGGGGGTACGGTGGGTTGAATCCCCTGCCAGTAATCACAACTTCACTCCCCCTTATAATGCTTGGAGCTTGAGGCTGTGCAGTGGAGACAGGGAGGAGCTGCCTGTGGCTACCAGAAAGCACCCACTGCTATTGGCCTTCTTGGTGTGGGCACGAGTTGTCTTTGTTTGCAGTTGGGCCGCTGGCTCCCAGATCTCTCTCTCTCTGTCTGTGCACAGGCCAGATCTCTCTCTCTCTGTCTGTGCACAGGCCAGATCTCTCTCTCTCTCTGTCTGTGCACAGGCCAGATCTCTCTCTCTCTGTCTGTGCACAGGCCAGATCTCTCTCTCTCTGTCTGTGCACAGGCCAGATCTCTCTCTCTCTCTCTGTCTGTGCACAGGCCAGATCTCTCTCTCTCTGTCTGTGCACAGGCCAGATCTCTCTCTCTCTCTGTCTGTGCACAGGCCAGATCTCTCTCTCTCTGTCTGTGCACAGGCCAGATCTCTCTCTCTGTCTGTGCACAGGCCAGATCTCTCTCTCTCTGTCTGTGCACAGGCCAGATCTCTCTCTCTCTGTCTGTGCACAGGCCAGATCTCTCTCTCTCTCTGTCTGTGCACAGGCCAGATCTCTCTCTCTCTGTCTGTGCACAGGCCAGATCTCTCTCTCTCTCTGTCTGTGCACAGGCCAGATCTCTCTCTCTCTCTGTCTGTGCACAGGCCAGATCTCTCTCTCTCTCTGTCTGTGCACAGGCCAGATCTCTCTCTCTCTCTGTCTGTGCACAGGCCAGATCTCTCTCTCTCTCTCTGTCTGTGCACAGGCCAGATCTCTCTCTCTCTCTGTCTGTGCACAGGCCAGATCTCTCTCTCTCTGTCTGTGCACAGGCCAGATCTCTCTCTCTCTGTCTGTGCACAGGCCAGATCTCTCTCTGTCTGTGCACAGGCCAGATCTCTCTCTCTCTGTCTGTGCACAGGCCAGATCTCTCTCTCTCTGTCTGTGCACAGGCCAGATCTCTCTCTCTGTCTGTGCACAGGCCAAATCTCTCTCTCTCTGTCTGTGCACAGGCCAGATCTCTCTCTCTCTCTGTCTGTGCACAGGCCAGATCTCTCTCTCTCTCTGTCTGTGCACAGGCCAGATCTCTCTCTCTCTGTCTGTGCACAGGCCAGATCTCTCTCTCTCTGTCTGTGCACAGGCCAGATCTCTCTCTCTCTGTCTGTGCACAGGCCAGATCTCTCTCTCTCTGTCTGTGCACAGGCCAGATCTCTCTCTCTCTCTGTCTGTGCACAGGCCAGATCTCTCTCTCTCTCTGTCTGTGCACAGGCCAGATCTCTCTCTCTCTCTCTGTCTGTGCACAGGCCAGATCTCTCTCTCTCTGTCTGTGCACAGGCCAGATCTCTCTCTCTCTCTGTCTGTGCACAGGCCAGATCTCTCTCTCTCTCTCTGTCTGTGCACAGGCCAGATCTCTCTCTCTCTGTCTGTGCACAGGCCAGATCTCTCTCTCTCTGTCTGTGCACAGGCCAGATCTCTCTCTCTCTGTCTGTGCACAGGCCAGATCTCTCTCTCTCTCTGTCTGTGCACAGGCCAGATCTCTCTCTCTCTGTCTGTGCACAGGCCAGATCTCTCTCTCTCTGTCTGTGCACAGGCCAGATCTCTCTCTCTCTGTCTGTGCACAGGCCATATCTCTCTCTCTGTCTGTGCACAGGCCAGATCTCTCTCTCTCTGTCTGTGCACAGGCCAGATCTCTCTCTCTCTCTGTCTGTGCACAGGCCAGATCTCTCTCTCTCTGTCTGTGCACAGGCCAGATCTCTCTCTCTGTCTGTGCACAGGCCAGATCTCTCTCTCTCTGTCTGTGCACAGGCCAGATCTCTCTCTCTCTCTGTCTGTGCACAGGCCAGATCTCTCTCTCTCTCTGTCTGTGCACAGGCCAGATCTCTCTCTCTCTCTCTGTCTGTGCACAGGCCAGATCTCTCTCTCTGTCTGTGCACAGGCCAGATCTCTCTCTCTCTCTGTCTGTGCACAGGCCAGATCTCTCTCTCTCTGTCTGTGCACAGGCCAGATCTCTCTCTCTCTCTGTCTGTGCACAGGCCAGATCTCTCTCTCTCTGTCTGTGCACAGGCCAGATCTCTCTCTCTCTGTCTGTGCACAGGCCAGATCTCTCTCCCTCTGTCTGTGCACAGGCCAGATCTCTCTCTCTCTCTGTCTGTGCACAGGCCAGATCTCTCTCTCTCTCTGTCTGTGCACAGGCCAGATCTCTCTCTCTCTGTCTGTGCACAGGCCAGATCTCTCTCTCTCTGTCTGTGCACAGGCCAGATCTCTCTCTCTCTGTCTGTGCACAGGCCAGATCTCTCTCTCTCTCTGTCTGTGCACAGGCCAGATCTCTCTCTCTCTGTCTGTGCACAGGCCAGTGGATGTGGAAAGATGAGAAATTGCTGTGGTGATTTTCCATTTCCTCCCAGTGTAGCTCTCTGGATCTCACCTCTCTGGGCTGCTCTGTAGTCGTCTAGCTTCTCGTCTTCATTACTGTCAGCCCTTAAGACAGGCAGGGGTTGCTTTCTCAGCAGCTAGTCTGAATAGTCCTCATCCACTAAGTTAGATATACTATAATGTACAGTATATAAGGGAATTTGACCCTGACTAGCCCTGAGAACAGGTCCTGTCAGATATATTGCACTGCTCATTAAAAAAATGTAAGGTAAAATATAAGAGAGTATGGGGAATGCATTTATAAAGAATAAACCACATGTTCATAGTTGCTACAGTGCAGCCAGAGTATTGCCTTAATCAGAGTGTGATGTAATTATTAGTGTTCATGTACTGTAAACATACTCATTGACATGCACTTAATATTCTACTAAATACTATGCCATTGTAAGAAAAATTATGCTGTTAATATACATTGTTGGGGGGCATTTGAGAAAACAAAGATCGACTGCATCAATCAATTCTTGTTGGGCTGCTCGTACAGTACACTCCCTCCTGTCATAGATTGCAGTCATATCACCTCCCTGCTATTTCTGTTGCTCCCATCTAACTGAATGCAAGTTATTCAATATTGACACTTGTTGAGGTGTAAAAGGCATTCAGGCTGGATGCAGCAATGTTTGACACTGTGTGCATAACTTTGATAGCTTGCTTTCTGGTGGATTTTAGTTGCTGTGTTTTTGGTGAGTAGACTAATTTTGCTGCCATTCTCTCCTATACTGGGTAATTAGTCAGTGATTGATACTGAGTACTTAAAGCTGGTTAATTTCTGTGTTCAGCTGTAAAGTTGTAAGATAATTTGCCAGGGTGTGGCCTAGCCCCCTCCCAGGTCAGTACTTCTTGGCACAGTCACTCTAGAGCGACAGCTCTAGTGACAGCCTCTGGGCACGAAGACTCCCGCAGATAGACTAGGGACTCTGGGCACAAAGACTAGGGAGTCTATCTGCGGGAGTCCATCGAGGGTAGGCCAGAGAATAGGGTTTTGTGTTACTTCTCTTTTACTAAGTACCTACTCTTCTACCTATGTGTCTTTCCCCCATCCCCGTTGTAACATCAGCCCATAGATGCCGTAGATACGGCAGCTTCAGATGTAATAACCCATGTAATTTTTCCTACCCAAAGCGCACAAGTAGATAGATACTTTATGGTAGATAGATACTTTATTGATCCTTTGCAGGAAATTCATGTGTCACGTAATGCAGCTACATTCAACATGTCAGGACAAAAACAGGAAAAACATGAGGACGTAGCAAGGCACACAAAAAGTACTATCAAGTACTAAGAAAAAGAAAAAGGTGCAGCAATAATAATGTTAATAATACTAAAGTGCAAAATGTTTTGCATAAAGTGACACAGTATCTAGATAAAGAACAGGCACCGCTGGCCAACAAGATAAAAATATAATATAAGCAGCAACACCCACACACAAGCGCACACACACACACACACACACACACACACACACACACACACACACACACACACACACACACACACACACACGCACACACACACACACACACACACACACACACACACACACACCCACAGTAAAAACATACCCCGGTACATTGCACAGATATCTAAAGTGCAGGGAAGTGCATATATGCACAGCATATAAAGACATTATTTGATGTGTTGATTAAACAACCTAATGGCAGCTAACAGGAAGGACTTCCTCTAACGTTCAGTCCTGCACTTGGGTGGGATCAGCCTACGACTGAAGGTGCTCAGCCGAACCACCTCCAGGGCATGGAGGGGGTGAGCTGGATTGCTCATGATGGAGTGGAGTTTAGAGAGCATTCTCTGCTCTGCCACCTGCTGGATTTGCTCCAGCTCAGTCCCAGAGGTGGAGCTCGCCTTCCGGATGAGTTTATTGACTCTGTTCTTGTCAGCTGAGCGAGCACCCTTTACTATTACTGCAGGACTCTGGAACTGTCAGTTAGCTGTTAAGAAAACTGAGACCATCTCAGCTCATGCTCTATCTCAATCCCTCCACTTTCTAGCCCTCACAGAGACCTGGATCATACCTGAAAATACTGCTACTCCAGCCGCACTCTCTGTGGCTTACTCTTTCTCCCAAACCCCCAGAGCCTCTGGGGGTGTGGGGGGGGGGGGGGGGGGGGGGCACTGGTCTCCTCATTTCACCAAAATGGACCTACATGATCACTCCTCTCTCTCATCTCTCTATATCCTCTTTTGAGTCCCATGCAGTTGCTGTTTCCCTACCTGTCAAGCTCAACATTGTGGTGATCTACCGCCCGCCTGGTCCGCTTGGTAACTTCCTTGATGAGATGGATACCCTCCTCTCCGTCTATCCTGAGGATGGCACTCCACTCATTCTTCTGGGTGACTTCAACATCCAGGCGTTAACCCTGCAATCCTCCCTCTTCCTTAACTCCTTCTCATCCTTTGATCTCTCCCTCTCTCGATCTCCACCCACTCATAAGGCAGGGAACCTGCTTGACCTGGTCTTCACCCGATCCTGCTGCACTTCCAACCTCACGGTCACTCCTCTCCCTGTATCTGATCATCACTTTACCATCTCCCTCCCCAACCCCCTCCCAGCACCCACTCATACTATCACCACCCAACGCAACCTAAAAACTCTCTCACCGACAGCCCTCTCCTCGGCTGTCCTGTCCCTGCTCCCTTCAGCTGAGCAGTTCTCTCTCCTATCCACTCAGGAGGCTTCCACTACTCTTTTATCCTCTCTCCCCTCTGCTCTTGACTCTCTCTGCCCTCTCACCTCGAAACCTCCTCGATCCTCTCCCCCCGCTCCTTGGTTGTCTGAATCTCTGCAAACTCATCGAACAGAGCTTCGGGCAGCTTAGAGGAAATGGAGAAGAACACAGAACCCCAGGGATCTCTCTGCTTACCACCTTATCCTCTCTAACTTTACATCTGCTGTCTCAACAGCAAATACCTCCTTCTTCATTTCTGAAATCCAGTCCTCTACCTACAACCCCAGCAAACTATTTCCACATTCTCCTCTCTCCTCAACCCTCCCTCACCTCCCCCACCATCCTCCCTCTCTGCTGATGATTTTGTAACCTTCTTTGCTAAGAAGGTAGATGACATCAGCTCTTCCTTCCCCCCTCCAGTCAATAGCTGCAATACTTCCGACTCCAACTCTCTGACCCCTGCTACAAGGCTTACCTCCTTCTCTCCCCTCTCCCCCGAAGAGGTCCTTAAGCTTGTCAGGTCTAACCGTGCCACCTCCTGCCCCCTTGATCCTATCCCTTCCTCTCTTCTCCAATCCATCTCCACTGATATATCTCCCTTCCTCACTACCCTTGACCACTCAATTTTATTGGACAGACTGGAAAACTGGGTTGGGCTATCAGGTACGGTCCTCCAGTGGTTCAGGTCCTATCTTCAAGACAGGAAGTACTTCATCTCCATTGGCAATTACACATCTGACCTAACTAGGATGACTTGTGGGGTGCCTCAAGGATCCATTATGGGGCCCGTTCTCTTCAACCTTGATATGCTCCCTCTAGGCCTAATTATGCAAAAAAACAAAGTAGCCTATCATAACTACGCAGACGACACTCATTTGTATATAACTCTTTCCTCAGCTGACTATGCTTCCATAGAATCATTGTGCCAGTGCATTGATCAAATAAATAACTGGATGTGCCAGAATTTCCTACAGCTAAACAAAGACAAAACAGAGGTGATCGTCTTTGGTCCCAAAGAACAAAGGCTTAAAATCACTGCACGCCTTGAGTCTCGATCCCTGAAGCCTATGGATCAAGTCAAAAATCTTGGCGTTATTATTGATTCCGATCTCAACTTTAACTCCCACATTAAGTCAATCAGAAAATCAGCTTTTTATCATCTTAAAAATATAGCAAGAATTAGGGGCTACATGTCCAGACAGGATCTAGAAAAACTAATTCACGCCTTCATCTATAGTAGGTTAGACTACTGCAATAGCCTTTTCTCTGGTCTCTCCAAAAAAGAACTTAGGCAACTTCAGCTCATTCAGAATGCTGCTGCTAGAGTTCTAATGAAGACTAAGAAAGCTGATCATATCACTCCAGTTCTTAAAGGAACACTCCGCCCATTTTCAACCAGCTTTTTATCATTAGAACATCAGTAGTATATCAGAAAACTGTAAACTGTTTTGAAGTCTGTCATTTAATTTGACAGTTATTGAGTGTTAAAGTAAGTTAAACTCAAATTAATAACTCATTAACTCAAATCAACTCTCAATAACTGTCAAACTAGATGAATGATGAATAGTTTGACAGTTATTGAGAGTTGATTTGAGTTAATGAGTTATTAATTTGAGTTAGTGTGGACCAGTGATGTCACTGGTCCACACTTTAACACTCAATAACTGTCAAATTATATGACAGACTTCAAAACCATTTACAGTTTTCTGATATACTACTGATGTTCTAATGATACAAAGCTGGTTGAAAATGGGCGGAGTGTTCCTTTAAGTCCTTACACTGGTTGCCAGTGTGTCATAGAATAGATTTTAAAATACTGTTATTAGTCTATAAATCACTTAATGGCCTAGGCCCAAAATACATAGCTGAATTGCTCCCACGCTACAAACCGTCTAGAACTCTTAGGTCAGCAGGGTCCAGCTTATTAACGGTCCCTAGGATCATATCAAATCATGGGAAGGCCGCATTTACCCACTATGCTTCTGCTAGCTGGAACAAATTGCCTGAAGACCTCAGATCTGCCCCAACCTTACTTACTTTTAAAAATAGACGAAATACTTTTATGTTTACCGTCGCTTTTAACTACTGACAGCTGTTTCTCAATCACTATTATACAGTTGGTTTTAAAACATAGATGATTGCAATTACTGCTAAAAGCTGCAGGTCTGGGGGATGGTTCCGTAATACGGATATACTCACAAGAGGGTGAGGTGATGCGTCAGGAGGGACGCACGCGTAAGGGGAGCTTAAAAGAGGACACTGTACCCAGACCTGAGTTTTATGTGTGTGTAGTCATGTTTCTTATATAGTATGTCGGGGGACTAAATATAGATAAATTGATTTATTCTATTATGCAAACCCAATGAGTCCTCTATAAGTTTTTAGCTCTTTTTGCAACTGCTGCGCCTGTTGCTTAATGCACTTTTTATACTCTTTTTTAAAGTTTTGTTGTGATGCTTTTAAATGTCCATTTTATTCTCTTCTTGTATTCTTTTATTTTCCTGTCAACCATTTTATGTGAAGCACTTTGAATTGCCTCTGTGTATGAAATGTGCTATACAAATACATAAACTTGACTTGACTTGACTTGGCTTGACTTATCAACTCCTCTCTATCCTCTGGTCTTGTGCCAGCTCCTCTAAAGACTGCTAGAGTCAAGCCACTGCTTAAGAAACCCTCCCTTGACCCTACTGCCATCCAGAACTACCGTCCTGTCTCTCTTCTCTCATTCATTTACAAACCCCTTGAACGGGCTGCTTCCGAACAACTTTCTCTCTATCTCTCCCAGAATGACCTACTGGATCCTCTACAATCTGGCTTCAACGCTTCTCACTCTACTGAGACAGCTCTCCTTTCAGTCACTGAGGCCCTACACACTGCTAAGGCCTCATCCCTCTCCTCTCTCCTTGTCCTCCTTCTGCAGCTTTTGATACAGTGAATCACCAGATTCTTCTCTCTACTCTCTCTGATCTAGGCATCTCAGGATCTGCACTCTCCTGGTTTGCCTCCTGTCTCTCTAACCGCTCATACCAGGTTATATGGCGAGGATCCCTATCCAGATCCTGTACTCTTAGCACAGGTGTGCCCCAGGGCTCAGTCCTGGGCCCCTTGCTATTCCTTCTCTATATCAGATCTCTTGGACATGTGATCTCATCTCATGGCTTCTCTTATCACTGCTATGCTGACGACACTCAGCTCTACCTCTCTTTCCCCCACTCAGACACCCAAATCGAGGCACGTATCGCTGCATGCCTCAAAGACATTGGTGCTTGGATGTCTGCCCACCATCTCAAGCTGAATCTTGGTAAGACAGAGCTACTCTTCCTCCCCGGGAAAGACTGTCCCCTCACCGACCTTTGCATCTCCATTGACAACACTAATGTGTTTCCCTCTCAAACAGCTAAGAACCTTGGAGTGATCCTTGAGAATCAGCTGTCCAACTCAGCCTACATCGCAGCAACTGCCCGCTCCTGTAGGTTCTCCCTGTACAACATCCACAAAATCCGTCCGTTTCTCACAAGGGAAGCAACACAACTCCTGGTCCAGGCACTTGTCATCTCTCGCCTGGACTACTGCAATGTTCTTCTGGCTGGGCTACCTGCTGCAGCCATCCGACCGCTTCAGCTCATTCAGAACGCTGCAGCCCTTTTGGTGTTCAACCAACCAAAATTCTCTCATGTCACTCCCCTCTTCTGTGACCTTCACTGGCTTCCCATCTCGGCTCGCATCAAATTCAAGACACTGGTACTGGCCTACAGGGCAGTCCACATGTCAGTCCCTTCGTATCTGCAATCTATAGACCCCTTATACAGCTTGTCAACATTGAGCTGCGCGCGCAACGTGTAGGCAGAAAGTCCTCATCCCAGCATAGACAGACAGCGAAAACTCTGTCAAAGCCCCGCTGTCAGGACTGCTCTATGCCCATCTGCAACACACAGTTATATTTTAGTTTTAAAATGCAGTTCTCGGCTTACTACCACAGCTTATCGCCTGGTGATAAGCAATGTTATGCATCGAAATTAACGTTGTTTAATGGGACATGTCTTACAGACCCATATGCACTGGCGCTGTCAATTGGCCAAGCCTAGTGGCCGGCAATACATATCGTGCATTCCTTTATAACTGGGGATAGCGTAGATAATTATTCTGTAACTTGCAAAGATATATTGTTATGTTGATAATGCACACAACTCATTGACATTATGTAACGTTACTTGGTCGTTAACTAACCGAGCGATGTGGCTGAGCAGCCTACAGCTACAGGCAGCTTACCTGATTATGAAGAGCACTACAAAGTCGGGCATTTTTAATGATGTCCTCGTTCCAATCAGTTCAACTTAATAATGACATTATTTAACGTTACTTGGTCGTTAACTAACCTAGCGATGTGGCTGAGCAGCCTACAGTTTCAGTTCAGGCAGCTTACCTGATTATGAAGAGCACTGCAAAGTCGGGCATTTTTAACGATTTTCTCTTTCGGCTTGCAACCAAAGACACCTACGGTTAGCATTAAAAGCAGTATGAGTTGACGGGATTCGGTAAAACTTTACTCCTTGCTTTGTTGATAGTGTAACAGACTGTTCAGTGTTGTGTTGTGTTCTATTGCGTGTGTGCGAGGCTAACCGTAGGTGTCTTTGGTTGCAAGCCGAAAGAGGAAATCGTTAAAAATGCCCGACTTTGCAGTAGGCTGCTCAGCCACATCGCTCGGTTAGTTAACGACCAAGTAACGTTACATAATGTCATTGAGTTGTGTGCATTATCAACATAACAATATATCTTTGCAAGTTACAGAATAATTATCTACGCTATCCCCAGTTATAAAGGAATGCACGATATGTATTGCCGGCCACTAGGCTTGGCCAATTGACAGCGCCAGTGCGTATGGGTCTGTAAGACATGTCCCATTAAACAACGTTAATTTCGATGCATAACATTGCTTATCACCAGGCGATAAGCTGTGGTAGTAAGCCGAGAACTGCATTTTAAAACTAAAATATAACTGTGTGTTGCAGATGGGCATAGAGCAGTCCTGACAGCGGGGCTTTGACAGAGTTTTAGCTGTCTGTCTATGCTGGGATGAGGACTTTCTGCCTACACGTTGCGCGCGCAGCTGGCTTTGTTGTCATTGTGACGTAGGCGTATAATTGGTCTATGGTCAAGTTCCAAACTTCGCATCGCTCTCTCCGCTCCTCCACCCGTCCAGATCGCCTCGCTCCTCCACCGCTACGTGGGCTCAAAAGTCACCCGTCCCGATCGCGACTCTTCTCGTCCCTGGCCCCTCAATGGTGAAGAGCTCCCCCGTTCGGTCAGAACGCCCGAATCACTGCCAATCTTTCGGCGGAGACTAAAAACTCACCTTTTCAGGCTACACCTGGGCCCTTCTTGAACTAACATCATAAAAAAAAAAAAAAAAAACCTCAAACCTACTAATGCTACAGTACATGTTACTTATTCCTTCTCAAACTACTTCCTACATGGTGCTAGTCTATCAAAATATCTTAGCTGTCATTGATTGTGTTGCATAGTTGTTTTCTGTACTGTTGACAAATTGTGATATTGTAAGTCGCTTTGGACAAAAGCGTCTGCTAAATGACGTAATGTAATGTAATGTAACAACTCAACACAATTCAGGCATTTTTGGGCAGGAGTTGGTCAAGTACAACTCATGAAAAATGTGATGTACAGACTTACTTGAGTTAATATGGTCATGTCCATTTACCATTTATTAAGCAGAAAATATGATTATTTATATGTATTAGTTATGGTATGAATACTCTTATTATAATGTTTATTAGTGTGAAACATTCTTATTAATACCATCTACATTTTAATTGGAATATTCTCATTGTCAAATGATTTACCATCATTAAATGCCAGTCCGCTGACTGCTCTGCTCTTCTCTCTGCTTCCCAGTTTTGCGTGACGACTTCAGGCAGAACCCAGTGGATGTGATGGTGGTGGTGGGCGAGCCTGCAGTGCTGGAGTGCCAGCCGCCCCGTGGCCATCCTGAGCCCACCATCTCCTGGAGGAAAGATGGGAGCAGCTTAGACAGTGGTGAACGCATCACAGTAAGATCATCACTTTGACCTTAGATACTACACATCACTCTGACCTCTGACCTTAGACACTGGTGAACGCATCACAGTAAGATCATCACTTTGACCTTAGATACGACCACACATCACTCTGACCTGGAGACCATATAGGCCATATCAAATTGTGTTGAAATTGTGCAGTAATTTATGCAAAGGATCCATGATATCCCATTAATAATTAATATGTTATTACATGCAATTATTTTCTCTTTCATTCATACACACTAGGCAAGGCAAACCAAGACAAGTTTATTTGTATAGCACATGTCATACACAGAGACAATTGAAAGTGCTTTACATAAAATAGATAAGAATACATAAAATATATCAAGTAAAAGAGCAAATTGTGGTGAAGCATAGCGGTGTTACTTCTTGGTATTTCCAGTTGCAGTTTTATGAATGTGCTGTGACTTTAGTTTTTACTTCAGTATCAAGTCAATCATAATGTCATTAGGGATGGGTACAGTTCACATTTGAACCGATACCGGTACGATACCGGTACCTGGAATTCGGTACGGTACCCAAAACGGTACCATTCTCGGTACTTTACACACTCTAATAACAAAAAAAATTACAGTTGTAAAAAAAAAAAAGTCCAAACTTCTCAATTTCAACATTGTTCTTTATTTAGCACATTATTTATTTAGCACCAGACAAAATAAAACTCCTCCCTACCTCCCTACCTCTCCCCTCCCAAACCAAGAGTTGTAGCAGCAAGGTTAGTTTAGTGGGGTTGGGGAAATGGGGGGAATAGTACTTAGGGGCAACTGATATCCAACACAGCTTCCAGCAGGGCCTGGTCTTCATCTTCAAAGAGCTCCCCAAGTGCTGAAAGTTTCTTCTGCTTATTGAGTGGTATCTGAAAATAAAAAAAGGCATCGTGATTCATCAAGCATTATTTGTGAAATCAATAGAAAGAAGTGTCAGTGCTATGCACATCTTAATAGAAATGACAATTTATTGTTAGTAACATAGCTTACACTATGAATAACACACCCATTATCACTCGTCATTATGCAAAATAATAATTTACCTGAACCATATCCACCGCTGAGAAGAGGGTGAATCGTGTCTCCTCCTGTGCGGCTGTCACTGGCACATGGTTACCTAGCAATGAAAGCAAGAGTGCAACGTTAAATAACACGTCTCACGGTCGGTGATACGAGCTGATGATAATTATTATAGAACGTTAACAACGCTAAGCTATAAAGCTAACTCAGCCAAGACAGTGAAAAGCCCCGTTATCTAACAACCACAATGGCAGTGAAACAACTTATCCAGCTAACGCTAGCAAATTAAATAACGTTACCTGATGTTGTAGAAGTCGATGCCTCTCTCAAGTTCCGTCATCATCCTCCTGCAAGACTTCAGCTAACGTTACAGCTGATGAGCTGATGAGGTGCTGCTAACGTTAGCTGCGATGCGGTGTCTGCTTCATTCACTCAGGGTATCTAACACGTTTCAGTCTTCAGCATTTAGCT
This sequence comes from Poromitra crassiceps, assembly GCF_964638095.1. Classification (NCBI taxonomy): domain Eukaryota; kingdom Metazoa; phylum Chordata; class Actinopteri; order Beryciformes; family Melamphaidae; genus Poromitra; species Poromitra crassiceps. The sequence goes on from NC_139623.1 coordinate 102,636,413, forward strand.
AAATATATCTTGTGTTTGACCATGCTTCCTCAAGTTTGAGGTGTTTCCCTAGTCAGCTTTGCAATTCACATCACAAATGTTGCAACCAGTGTTGTCTGAGTCTATCTTGGTAAAGTGTAGCCACATTTTTGGACCGCTTTCGGCTGGTCCTGTTTTGCTTTCAGGACCATCAGGTAGAGTGACGTACTGACGTAACACGCTCTCGCGTGTTGCCTTAAGGTTCCATCCGAATTTCTATTTTACCCACTCTCTTTCTATTACTCAGATGCGTTCAAGTAGCGAAATTTGGTACCGTTCGTTTTTATGTGAACTGGTACGGGGCAGTACCGACGTATTTCGGTCGGTGCCTGTAAAAGTACCGAGTTCGGTACCCATCCCTAAATGTCATACATTTTATTCAAAACATATATAATAACAAAATGTATTACAACAAATCCTTAATCTGTAATCTAATTTGAATTGCAGTCATCAAGACAAGCTTTTTGGAGCAAAATCACCATTGCATTGTCCTACTGAAGGGAAGATACTGAAATGACAAAAGTCTAAAGATTCGAGAAAAGAGGGTTGCAGGAGGAGGAAGGCAGATTTTCAAAATGTTGGTGCAAATAATAAAGACAGATGTAAAATAGAGAGTAAAGGTCAAGGAGAATAATATTTATATTCCTTTGAATTCTCACAAGGCTGTGGCGAACGCGAAAACAATGTGTTCTTCAAAGCCATAGAAAATGGAATGGTTGTGATCCAATGCACATAGTCTGCGAAGAGAATATGCACTGATAATTGGAAATAGATGTGATTTTCCATTGATACCCATAAGGTCCTTGGTAGGTGTGGTAAAATTACTATTCGAGCATAATATAGAAGAATAAACTAGAAGTCAAAAAGTATAAAAAAGATGTATTTACAAAAAGCAAAGTCAAACAGAGCTCTGTGGTTCAACCCCCTCTCCTCTCCTGGCTTAGTGGACTGACCCGGAACTCCCGCACTCACATCCTTTTATAACCTTTCACATGAAGGCCTATGATAGGAGAGCAGCTTACTGCAGATAGTGCCCCCTAAGTCTTGAGGGAGGTATTACAACAACTTTTACGTTCTCTCCACATAGGACATTCTTTTTGTCTTTGTGTGCGTGTGCGTGTGCGTGTGCGTGTGCGTGTGTGTGTGTGTGTGTGTGTGTGTGCGTGCGTGTGCGTGCGTGCGTGCATGCATGCGTGCATGTGTGTGTGGGCGTGCGGACGTGCATGTGCACACGTGTGTGTTTCGCAGTCAGAGAAATGAAGTTAACTTTGTATATTGTTGTATGTTGACAATGATGTTTATTTTTCATTTGTTTATTTGCATAGGGACAGATACACATAAGCTGTTTTCACACATACAGACAGGGAAATTACCTGTAAATGAAGACTGGCTATTTCCCGGAAATTCCCTTCACACCTGAGGGATCATATGTGTAAAAACAGCAGCGAAAGTACCTGTATTTGAGGGGGGTCGGGGGGGTCGGGGCACTGCAGAGCGGGTGGGGAGTGACGTGTGCACTTGGATGGGGAATCGTCCTTATTATATCCCTATCATATCAATCGTGGTCATGTGTGTGTGTGTGTGTGTGTGTGCGCGCGTCAGGCGCATAGCCACGGGTGTGCTAGGGTGTGCCAATGCCACCCAGACAGGCCGCTGGCACACCCAAAAAAAATGGGGTAAAAAAGGTTTTTTGTTTTGTCTGCAAAACACATCAACGCTGTCATGCACTGTGTCCAACTTATCCTATGTGCGAATAGAAATCACGCTCCGCTGACCTATGTGCCCCGGAGCATCATGGGAATAGTTAAGCTGTCGTCCACGTAAAGTAAACAAATGCACGCACAGCTGTAGCAGCAGCAGCAGCGCAAATCAAGAAGACATGAAACAAAGCTCGCTTTTAAGCTTTTTCGGCAAAGGCAAGAAACGTCGCTTTGACGACGAGGAAGAAGATGACTCGTTGTCACCCTCCCCCTCAACAAGTGCGGATTGTAGTGCACCCTTCCCGCACCTGTATTGGTGGTGTACAGTGGAGAAGAGACAGATGATTATGAAGAAGATGATGCAGCCGAAACAATGACGTTAACAGCGGGGAACGCAGCCAACAACACACTGGAGGTTTGTGCAGAGCCAGAGGACACTGAGAACGCTACAGATCTCTCTGCAGTAGACGAACCTTCATGCCAACCAAATTTGCGTTCTTTCCCGACTAGAACACTCATTGGAAAAAGTAGGTGAGACTTTTTTGAGATACTAAACAAAGTGGTTTTACATGTTGGCAAAAAATACAAATTAATTGACTGCTTCTACCTGCTAATAATGAGTGTGAAAAGGAGCAAACAACACACAAATATTCCTCTAAATCTGGTTTGAAAAGACCCAAAAAAAAAATGGTCCGCCCCCTGGCATACCGCCCCCTGGCATACCCTGGCTTTCTGTGGCACACCCAATGAGCCAAGTCTGGCTACGCTACTGGCGCGCGTGCGTGCACACACACACACACACACACGGAGCAGGATCATGCAGTTCTGCGTGAACGATTAGATTAATGATCGATACTCACATTTCTCAAACAAATTATTATATCAACCATGTCTGTTATAGTGTAAAAAAAATATTCAGAAAAAGCGTAGACAATTTTCAGGACGATCAGCTGTTACTGGGAAACTAATCTACCAAAAGTGCATCACTCATGGAGCACAACCTCCTTCAGCAGCGCATGAGGTATGCCTGCTGGCAGGGAAAACATATAGGCCTACCGCACGCGAGTCTAATTTATTATTTGAGTTAATAATAATGTAGGCTATGAAGAAATCTACTTTACTTTTCATTTAAAAATATATATAAACTTTGTCAATATCTATGGTTGTGTAGTTCTAAACTGTTTGGGAGCATATATTCAGAGAGTGAGAAAACATAAGGATGACTAACAATATCAAGATAATGTCGCTGAATGTGAATGGTCTAAGCACTCCAGTGAAAAGAGAAAGGGTTATGACTAAGTTAAAAAAGGAGAAGGCACAAATTATATTCCTTCAGGAGACCCATTTATCCCAATTAGAACATGGAAAGTTAAAAAGATACGGATACAGGAATTCATATTTCAGCTCATACAAAGGGGGACGCAGAAGAGGGGTTGCAACATTAATATCTAATACAACACAATTTGTTTATGAAAAGGAATTCAAAGACAAAGACGGCAGATTTATTATAGTAAAAGGAAGATTAGAAAATGAACCAATAACACTGGTAAATGTATATGCGCCCCCAGAGAGTGATAGATGTTTCTTTAAATCTCTCTTTGATGTCATAGCTGCAGAAACGGAGGGAACCTTGGTTTGTGGCAGGGATTTCAATGTCGTTATGAATCACATAAATGACACAACGAGTCGCAAAAAAACAAAAATGCAACTAACAAAGTTTGTAAATATGTCATTGGAAGAGATGGGGATGATGGATATATGGAGAACACTTCATCCTTTGGAAAGAGATTTTACACATTACTCAGCTGCTCATAAAGTCCATTCAAGGATAGATTATTTTTTTATTAATAAAGGTGATAGACACAGAGTGGAGGAATGTAGAATTGGAGGAGCAGATGTGTCTGACCATAACCCACTCTATTTGAAATTAAGCCTAAACAACAGGAAACGACATACAGTATGGAGACTCAACATGGGAATATTAAATAATGAAACAAGAAAGGAGATGATAAAGGCAGAAATAAAAAGATACATAGAAGAAAATAACAATGGAGCAGTGGACCCAACGATAATGTGGGATGCCATGAAGGCGGTCATCAGGGGGAAATTATTGGCTGTAACTGCTAGTCTAAAAAAGGCTAAAGCAGCGGCATATGAAAACGATACTGGAAAATTAAGGGAATTGGAAAGGGAATATCAGGATACAAAAGATGAAGAGGTATATCAACAAATTAAGACCTTGAAAACCAAGATAAATGACATACTGATAGAGGAAATTGAAAGAAGAAACATGTTTATGAAACAGAAGTATTATGAAGTGGGACCAAGAGCTACTAAATTATTAGCCAAACGCATCCGTAAGCAACAAGCAATTAATAATATATGTAAAATAAGGGAACCCCACACAAACGAGTTGAAATATGCACCAGAGGATATAGAGAAAATCTTCCAGAGATACTACAAAGACCTGTATACACAACCCCCATCTGCAGATGAAGAAGAAATGAAAGCATTTTTGAACTCATTGGATCTACCATCCATTGGAAATATACAGAATGATATAATGACGGCCAATATCACAATGCAGGAGGTGATGGATGCGATAAGTAAATTAAAAAATAATAAATCTCCGGGGGGTGATGGCTACCCTGCGGAGTGGTACAAGATGTTTAGGGATGAGCTGGCACCATTACTCCTGGAATCTTTCAATTATACACTGGAAAGCAACAAAATACCACCATCATGGACTGAAGCAATAATCACAGTCATTCCCAAGCCAGGTAGAGATAAAGAACACTGTGGGAGTTACAGAATATATACAGCAATTATTTCTAAGCGATTGAATACATTTTTAGCGGATTTGATAGAAGAAGACCAAACAGGATTTATAAGAGAACGCCAAGCGCAAGACAATATCAGGAGAACTATACATATTGTAGATGAGGCCCAAAAGAATAAACATAGTACTGTATTAATAAGCATCGATGCAGAAAAAGCCTTCGATTGTGTAAATTGGAAATTTCTATATGAAGTGTTAGAACGGTTTGGATTTAATAAGAAATCAATACAATGTATCAAGTCATTATATCAAGAACCCACAGCCAGGCTTAAAATAAATGGAAGTTTGACAGACAGAATTAATCTACAGAGGTCGACGAGGCAAGGATGTTGCCTTTCTCCAAGTCTATTCGCTCTTTTCATAGAACCCTTGGCTCAAGCAATCCGTGAAAACAAAGAAATTAAAGGAGTTAAAATAAAAGACACGGAACATAAGATTGGGCTCTTCGCGGATGACGTCATCGCCTTCCTGGAGCAACCGAATAAATCACTTCCTGCATTGATGAAGCTTTTAGAAGCATTTGGACACCTGTCAGGATATAAAATTAATGTAACGAAAACACAGGTCTTAACACTTAACTATACACCATCAGAACTGATTAAGGAATCATTTAATTTCAATTGGAATCTCAAGAAAATAAAATACCTGGGGGTTAACATCACCAAAAGAATATCAAAATTATATAAAGCAAATTATAACGGAGTAAACCAAGAAATTCTAAAAGACATTGAAAGATGGTCCACTTTACCGCTGGACTTTAGCTCAAGGATTGAATCAATTAAAATGAATATTGTACCCAGACTTCTTTATCTTTTCCAGTCACTGCCAGTAGATGTCCCCCTAACCCAATTTGTGACTTGGGACAGGGTCATTTCAAGATTTATTTGGGGGGGGAAAAAACCCAGAGTGAGATATGAAACTCTCCAGCTGCCGAAAGATAAAGGAGGCATGACTCTCCCAAACTTAAAAGAATATTTTTATGCAGCCCAGTTAAGATATATAGTTTGTTGGTGCCAGCCAAATTATAAAGCAAAATGGAAGGAAATGGAAAATGAGTTTGGGGGAGTGCCTATCCAGACCATTATTGGAGATAAGAGAGTTTATAAAAAAACTGGAAATCAAATTGACTCAATTACATCATTCACATTGGAAATATGGTTTAGAATAATTAAAAAATATAGGATAAAAAAAGATATAAATTTGCTAAAATGGGTATCATTTGATAGTAGTTTCAAACCGGCCGATTATGATAGAGGATTTAAACAGTGGGTAACGAAGGGAATCACAGCATGGTGTACATTAGTGAATGATGGGCAGCTGGAGAGTTTTCAGAACATAAAAGATAAATACAATCTGGAGAAAAACGAATTTTACAGGTATCTACAACTAAGGGATTATTATATCAAGGAAATCAAGGGAGATCCCTCCATAGAAGTGTTTGGTGTGATCAAAATAATAATTAATTCATATAATAATAATAACATCAGAATTATATCTGCGTTATACCAAGCATTGAAGACAAATAAAAACTCAACTGAATATATCAAAGAGAAATGGGAGTCAGAGCTCAATATAAAAATCTCTGAAGAGGATTGGCAAAACATGTGGACAATACACCAAACATCCACCAGTTCACGGGTATGGAGAGAGTTCTCTTGGAAAAACTTGATACGTTTTTTTATAACGCCCAAGGTTAAGAGTAAATATTCAAATATAAATGTACAATGTTGGAGAGAATGTGGATCATCAGATGCAAATCACACACATATATTCTGGAATTGTTTCAAGTTAACATTGTATTGGACTGAGATTCATAAGTTTGTACAGAAGATACTTAGATATGATATCCCTAAGAGTTACAGTGTACTATATCTGTGTAACTTCACTGAAGAAAATGTACGATTGCGAGATAGATATTTGACCAAAATCTTATTAATAGCTAGTAAAAAAGCTGTCACAAGGAAGTGGGGACAAGTAGAACCTCCTACTCAAGGGCAATGGAGGGGTATAATAGAAGAAATCTATAGCATGGAGAAACTGACTTATCGATTAAGACTACAGGAACAACAACTGGAAGAGAAATGGGAGAAATGGACAATATTCAAATCACAAAACAGCGACGAAGATAACTGATAAAACAAGCTGGCGATTGACTGGAAGAAAAGGAAAAAATGAAAGTAGCACCCAAACAGTATTTTTTCTTTGTCATTTTCTTTTTCTTATAATTATGTATGTCCTTTTTGTATAAGTCTTGTCCTGTATATGTATACTTGTTCAGAAAACGAAACTCAATAAAAACTAAAGTGTAAAAAAAAAATATATATATATATATATATAAACATATGCCTTGTGTTATTTCAGGATAGCAGTGTGGATAAAGAGAAGGATTAGTGTAGATACTGGCTCCCAGTCCGTTTCCGCATTGATTTTAAATGACTGCTGACTGTTTTTAAAGCACTAAACGGGCTGGCACCACCGTACCTTGCCGAGCTCCTGCGCCACCATACTGTACCCCATCCAGAGCCTTAAGGTCAGCTGACCAGCTGCTCCTGGGGGTGCCCAGGACCAGGCTCAAGACCAGAGGGGACAGAGCCTTTTCGATAGCAGCCCCAATAGCCTCCCCCTCCATATTAGATCAGCCCAGAGCCTCGTGGCTTTTAAATCCCTGCTCAAGACGCACCTTTTCTCCCTGGCCTTCGACCTGAGTTGAGCCTGCCTCCTGGCAACCTAATTGCTGTTATTTTGGTTTATTTTATCAATTGTATTTGTTGCACTTTGTATTGCACTTTGCTTGGTACCAGTGTATTTTGTACTTGTTGTTTCTATACTTTTATTGTTTTTACCTGTGAAGCACTTTAGTCGGCTACTGGTCGTTGTAAATGTGCTCTATAAATAAACTTGACTTAACTACTGATAGCCTACTGTATGTAGTACAGGCAGTTTTTCCCCACCAGCATCACAGTGTATACTGAAAATGCCAGGATGGATTTTCTGGGTTTGATTGAAAACACTAACCAGAAAGTAATGCATCAAAAACGCTGTACACATAATGCTCTTTGACATGATTGATGGTAAAAAAATAAGCAATGACGGAAAACAAGCTGGCACTATAAGTAGCATCATATGGGCTGAAGTATGGTATAAATCTAGTATATTGATGTCATGTTGCCAAATGTAACATGCTGTATTGATTTGTGTTTGTTTCAGACTGCTTGCTACAGTATACAGTAGGGTTAATATGGATCTTACATACTGTTTGTATTGTTTATGTTGTGAACACTGAACGTCAGGGTAGAGGTTTTTTCCCAAATCACACAAGCACGCATAGCAAGCTCAGTTTCTACAGCAGTGCAATAGAGAGCCGCAGGAATGAGTCCGGAAAACATTGATGCTAACACTCCCAGTTCTTCACTGTTTTCGCCTATGGGATTTTTGAATGGGTTTTTGGCACGATGCTTCAAATGAGGTCTGTGGTTAACGCAAGCTTATTCAAACGTGAACCAGTGTTCAGCAGGATAATCTTCACACATGGCAGAAACAGTGAAGAACCATGAAGTCCGGGACTTCTGCGTTCCGTCTACAAAAATACATCATCCCTGCCGCTCTCTAATGTCTACAGTCCACTGTAGACAATTGCGCGCTCTGATTGGTCTAGCCGACTGTAGACTCCCAATCGGATCCTAGAATCCGACCGCAGACTAGCAATCACGTCGACTACCAATCAGAGGCAGCTTAGGGGCGGGTCTTGACGAGGTTGCTTCAAGATGCCTTGTAGAGAGGCGGAAACTATAGGACAGGTGTGTCAGGCTGAACAAAAACAAAGGGATAATGGCGATTATAATTCTCCTCACTTTAGACATGTATGTATTCATGAAAGCATTGCCATACGATGGAATATTGCAGAGGCTACGTGCACCGCTAAAGCTTTCCCGTTCGGCTTAAACCCCCGTTCACCCAATGCATGTTTTGGCCGACAGCAGAAAGCATCACTTTATTCCCCCAATGCTTCCCTAATGAGTTTGATTCAATCGTTAACGTTAGTTTCAAGCAAGTCCTATACTCTCAGTATGGCCTTCATTTTGTAAATTATGGTCCCATTTCGGGCAGACTACTGTAGCCTACTTCGAAAATTGAAAAAACAACATTTTCAATGTCAGAATTGAGACTTTGACTATCAATTTCTCCAAAATGGCACAGTGAAAATGGCCCATTTCATGACAGTGTATACCCAGGAGTGTAGTGTACACAAATATGTCAGTCATGGTCTGGGCCTATGAAGCTATGTGATTTTACAGTAGCCTACTTAGAAATTCGAAAAAACAACATTTTCAATGTCAGAATTGAGACTTTGACTATCAATTTCTCCAAAATGGCACAGTAGCTTTATGCCGAAGAGGCGTGGCGCAGTGCCAGAATAGGCCAGAATGGGCGTTTCGGCCTGAAACACCGGCCTAACGGTATCTTCCCCCCTGGCATTAATTTAGCGCTTAGTGCTTTTCAAAACCAGGCCTTATTCAGTGCGCCGGGGATATAGCCAGTAACCAAGGCCTATACTGTAAAAGTTAACTGTTGAAAATTCAATGTCTGGTTTTGTCACGAGTAGCATACAGCTGAAGTCTCTCTCGCCATCAAGCAGAAAGTGACAGAAGCATGTTTCTTTATGTGCGCCAAGGGGAAAATGATGGACTAAATTGGTGGGTACTGTGTGCGTAATTACGCAGCGCGAGATGCAGGAGAGATGCAGATTCAGCGCGCCGGCCCCGGGGATGCACTCACTCTCTCTCCCCCCTCTCTCTCTCTCACTCCCTCTCTCTCTCTGTCTCGCGTGTCAATTTCTGCCCCTAGCGCACTGCAAGCATCAGATCTGAAATGTAGGCTACACCACAGAATGACAGAACCATCACTATTTTGGGGAAAAATAGTTTTATTTTTATTTTATTTTTTATTTTGCAATTTTCAAAACGTAAAACAGAAACAACACAAAAGGCTCAGACAGAGAAATAAAAAAACAAACAAACAGTTCACATTCTAATACTACAGCTTGGCACTACCAGCCACGTATAAGGTCCCCATGTGCCTGCAAGGGATGTGCGTGGGATCCCATGCAAAGGGTCCACGAGAAGTCAATTATGCGAGTCACGTACTGCTATTAACCTCATACAAATAGGCCAGAAACGGTTCCCAGATAACCAAGAACTTCCCAAGAGAATTTGTCCTCAAAAACCGGAGCCTCTCCATACGTATAACATGTCCGATGATCATGTCCGTCAGCCACAGCTGAAAAGAAGGTGTAGAGGGAGACTTCCACTCCCTCAGAGTGAGTCTCTTGGCGACAGTCATTCCCTGCGTCAGAGACTGTTGCACGGCCGTAGGGAGGAGCAGAGAGGATTCCGAGCAGCCAAAAATGGCGAGTTCCGCCTCCGGCTGAAGGGTTATTCTATAGGCCTTAGAGTACCAGTCAAATATTTTGGCCCAAAAACCAGATAATGAAGCACAAAACCAAAAAGCATGGGACAATGTACCCTCTAACACCTGACACCTATCACATAGTGGTGAGACAGAAGGGTAGATCTTGTGCAATCTAGACTTGGAATAATGGAGACGGTGAATGACTTTAAATTGGATCAGCTGGTGTCTGCTATTAATTGAGCAGAGTTGGACCACAGATAGACTCCTGTCCCAAATAGCTTCAGATAATTCAACACCAAGTTCCTCCTGCCATGCCTCTTTAATCCTCTCAGTGGGGGCTCTGATGCAGCCATCAAATAAACACACAAATCTAGAAATAAGATGCCTGGAGTGGGGAGGAATCGATAAAACATAAAAAAAAAACATTTTCATTTTTCGAGAACTTCAAAGTCACGAATCTTGGATCTAACATAATTTCTAACTTGTAGGTATCTAAACCAGTGTGTGTTGGGCAACTCAAATTTCCTCTTCAGAAGATCAAAGGATGCGAAATGACCATCTATGTATAGGTCTCTGATGGAAACCAGACCCTTCTCACTCCAGGCATGGTAATTGTTGTCTGACCATGGAGCTAAAAAAGAATGATTAAAACAAATTGGTGTGTGGACAGAAACAACCGGTAGATTCAGAAAACCCCTAACCTGGTTTAGAATTCTGACAGATTTTTTCACAACAAAACTTAAATTCCATAAAGTCCCAGGCTGCTCTTGCTTAGAAAATAACATAGCTGGCAGAGAGGAGTTGGCAATAGAAATGGCTTCCATTTTCAGCCACAGGGGGGCCCAGAGAATTAAATTGCTAGGGGTCCCTTGTCCTTAACTCATTGAGTGCCAGCCACTTTTGGAGAACGGACGCTCCCAGTGCCAGAGTTTCAGAGCGTTTTCAGTGATTTCTCGAGGCCCACAGAATATTGTGTGATATTACTATGTAAACACCGAACACGCAAAAAGAACGATGAGACTCTCTTCTATCATCAGCAAAAACAGGTTTATTGATATCATTTTCCGTTCTTTAGTTATCAGCCAGAGAAGATAGCTTGATTTAACCAAAAACAGCCGTTTTTTTCTAGAAGCTGAGATAATGAGCCTTTTGTGAAATTAAACATTTCATGCACATCACTGACTGAAGCTAATATTTTCTGATGTAGTCACACCTCAAAAATAATTTCCTTCAATAGAACAGCGAAAACCAAGGAATTTTTTTGCAAAACAATATTTTTTAGCTGCAACCAGCAGCGCTGGCCCCTGCGTGCGCTGCTGGTTGCAGCTTCTTGCTGGTCTTGATTTACTGCTGGTGGGCATCAGATATTCTAGCTTGCGTTTGCCAATCCTGTCCTGCTGTCTGGGTCTGTCTGGGTCAGTGTTGTATGCTGCTCTGCGTGCCCCCCCCCCTCAACTGCACACTCCTCCTCCGTGTGGGAGTGTCTCTGGGGCTTTCTGCTGCGTTTGCTCTGCACTGAAAAGTCCGCTACATCCAGCTTTTTTACAGCGTTCCGCGTCTATTTGTCACCGGCTCCCATGCTTCCAGTTGAGAATAATAACAACTAATAACAAAATCATGCGGATGGGCTATCGCAGCGGACACGGAGGTGCTCAATTGTGGCAGCAGATTGGCTGCTGCAGGCACAGCTAACGTTATGCTTCATGCATATCGATGCATACGGATGCGATGCGATTTCCGTTTCCCCAACGACTTCTTCTCTGTTTTTTCCTCGCCTTTCTGTAATCTGGAGAGCACTGTCGCCACCTAATGGGTCCCTAAAATAGCTTTTACACATTCAACAGCCACCATACTTTCACAGGAGATGGATCTGGCTTTGATGCACGTCCCACCGTCAAAAAACGCAATTGACAAACATACTCGTCCTTGGCACTCTACGTTACTAAACCAATTGACGAACATACTCGTCCATGGCACTCAATGAGTTAAAAGGCGTGGTTAAGTGGTTAACAGATGGGTTTAGCGGCGAGGGGAAAATATGGACTGCGCTTGACCACGCCCACAATTTGCGCTGCGCCTGGCCTTAAACGCTATTTTAAGCCCAGGGGGAAGATAGGGCCCATGTTGTGTAGCCTATAGTGTACGCTAGCTGTCAAAACTTTACTATACATACTGTAGTCATGTTGTGTAGTAGCCTATAGTGTAGGCTAGCTGTTAAGGGAAACTGGGTGTAAGATAGATAGATGTAGCCTCACCTGACGGTTCCATATTTTTCCTCAAATGTGATGTTTGACTTTAGGTTGAATAATTACATTAATAGACAGTGATTTAATGATACACAAATAAGTGTAGCACAAAGTCTGGGACCCTCCAATTGCTTACTTTGACAGACTCGCATTACTCCCCTCTCAGTAGCTTTTATAACATGACATGACACACACAAGCATCTGCAACTATCACATAATGTGTAAAAACCTACACAACTAATCACTACAACCTAAAGCTGAAAGGGATGGAGAAGAAAGAAGAATACTAATTTTACCCAATACTGTCTTTATTGTAGCCTATATCTTTTATGTCCCTCAATAACGGTAATTAATATTGGTCCATGTCTCAAACTCTGCTGTACAGGGGAATTGGGCATTGAAAGTCCATTAATTTGATGTTGAAGGTGTGGAAACCCTGGGGAAGGAGGACAGTCCACAATCAGGTGTAGCAACCTGGGCTCCGCGTCACATCTCCAAACATGGCTTTGACGCTAGTGGCTGTGAGTCGAGAGATATGATTGGTAGTCTACAGTCGAATCCTACGAGGGACGTGATTGGCCGTCTAGTCGAATTCTCTGATCTGATTGAAAGTCTACAGTCACTTCAAGACCAATCACAGCGAGTAACTGTCTACACTCACTGTAGAATGGGGAATTGGTTTAAAATCCAAAACCATATACCGCAACTGCGAGCGCTAACATCACTTTTTATGTTTCCAGATACTATGTTATGTAGGCTACTCTTCAGCAGAGAGATCACAGAAAGAATGTACAATACAGCAAATGCTGCAGGAACAGTTGTTGACATCACCTGTATGTATTCTATATGTGCGATATACTGTAGGGCATTTTGGATTTAAATGGGCTACTTGTGATTCCTCTTGAAGCCAATGCAGAATGCTCCTACAACACACACAGTCTCAAGTGAATTGTGTAGGCTATACAAATGCTATAGTTAATATGATTATTCTTACTGCACTGATCCCCCTCCAAATGATAAACACCATTTTTAATCCTCCACTTTGCGTGTGTTGTAAAGGCAGCACTGGATGTGGGCAAGGTGGAGTTTACTCCACCTTCCCTGCAAGCTGCAATCCTTTTTTCTTCATTTCTTTTGACCAATGGCGTAAAGGGGAATTGTACTATGGTACGGCTCATCCCCAGAGGCGGGGCATTGCAGTAAGTTCGTTATTTAATTAGGGATTGGATAACCAAAAAGGGGGGGGGATAATGCAACTGAAACATGAACTTCAATAGTTTCCGTCTTCTTAGTTAAGAGCTTAAGTCCCAGGTTATTCTTCCTCTTTTTTCAGGAAGAGACGTAAGAGTCATCAGATTGCCTACAGAAGACAAACAGGCAGTTAGTCTTTATAGCTTAAACACCAACACACTGAGGAATGAGTGGCGGGTCCAACTTACCACCCGACCAGGTGCTTCGCCGAGGAGAGTGAGCCACAGGGTGTGGGAGACGCCGCCCGTCTTTTATACCTGCCGTGTGTGTGTGGGTAATTGACAGACTGGTACGTACCTCCCTTCAATCAGCTGTCCTAGAGGCTCACTCTGTGGGCGGCAAATCTCCCCTCTGCACTCTCCTTGATGGCTGTTCTCCCTAACCTCACCTTGTCGGGACGTAGACACTCCACAATGTACTGAATACATTTCAGACCCAGAAACATCTGATGGGTTAGACCAGCAAGAACAGGAGCTGGTTTCCCTTTCCTGTAGGCCTCTAGTACAAAACCACATTTCAAACTCAGAATGCATAGTTTGTTTTTGTTTGTGTAGATGTGTGTCCGTGGCTTGTGTGTGTGTCTGTGTGTGTGTGTGTGTGTGTGTGTGTATGTGTATGTGTGTGTGTGTGTGTGCGTGTGTGTGTGCGTGCATGCGTGCGTGTGTGTGTGTGTGTGTGTGTGTGTGTAGGTGTGCGTGCGTGCGTGCATGCATGTGTGTTGATTTGTTTGTTTGAATGCCTGTGCATGCTCCGTGGGACACAGGAGCAGAGTGACAGGTAGAGCCTCTCTGGGGGGGGGGGGGGGGGGGGGTGTTTGATGGACAGAAGAAGAGGCAGGGATACAGCTAGGGGGAGGGTCCTCAGAGGGAAATACAAAGGCTGCTTCCTGCTTTGTACCTCTCTTTATACTCCTCACTTGCCTGTCGTCCTCCCTAATCATCTTTGCGATATGGAAATGTGTCTTTGCTATGAGCGTTCGCACAAAGAAATCACTTACTGTACAAACACCAAAGTGATCCACACGGCTACCTGCCATCCTTTTGAGTGTTTGCCTTGAGTCCCAGGGCCTCGTTTTTCATTGATGATGTGTAGAAAAAAATGTAAGCCAATTCTTGAGAATATTTCTTCTCACATACACTTACCAAATTTGTATTCATAAGTTGTACATTACACACATTCCTGACCAAACTCAAAAAGCATACTCCTTAAACACTGTAAGCAACAACTTCACAATGTCTATGGCTTTAGTGGAGCCAAGGCTATGTGAAGTGGAAAGACAAGATGTGGAAACTAAAGTTGAGGTTTTAGTGTCCGAAATGGAAGATAGACAAACCACATGATTTGGACTGCTTAGCAGAGGAAATGTAGCTAAAGTCCATGAATTAAAAAAAGAAATGGTCTGCTCTTTAATCAGCTGCTAAAGTTACTAGTGGTGCATTATTTACAGCAAAGTATTTACAGCAACGTATTTACAGCAGAGGTTGCAGAGTGCAACATGAAATCAGTCATTGGTCAGAGCAACATCATTCTCACTGTCCTTGAAATACTTTGCTGGCATCGATATAACACCACAATATTTACCATTGTTTCATTAAAGGACAGTGATTAGAGATCGTAGACTAGAGATGCGCGGATGAGCTTTTATGCCGTCCTAATCCGCGTGTATGCATGAACCGTCCGCCCGCCATAAATCCGCGGAAATTATTTCATACTATTTATAGATCCGCGCCCGCCATGCACCCGACGCTATAAACGCTATAAAACGCTATAAAAGGAGCGAACTTACGGTTTCTGCTGCCGTTGGTGCGATCGCTGCAGTCCAAGACTCCAAATAAACTTCCATGCTGTATTATATCCAGTCCACCACTTGCCCTCATGTAGCTTACTCGGCTAATGCTATAGCTTTAAGTTTAGTTTACTTGATTACCTCATTGTATGGGAAAATATGAACCCATCTTCTCTTCAAACACGTCTTCAGCGGAGACTCCTTTTTGAGGGTGACATCATTGACCATATATGAACGAAAATTGTAGCCTTGTGACCTAGCACATGGCTATATTGTTGTGTTTACGGCCGTGGGTCCTTTGGGGGGTCTACAATAGGCGACTAAGACTAAGACATCAACAGACTTCAGCGCATCATCCGCTGCGCTGAAAGGATAATCGGATGCAACCTGCCATCCCTCCAAGACCTGCACGCAGCCAGGACACTGAAGCGGTCTCGCAAAATCATGGCTGACCCCTCCCACCCTGGCCACAAACTCTTTAAGACACTCCCCCAGAACCACCCGCCACAAGACCAGCTTCTTCCCAATCGCCATCAGCCTCACCAACAAGGCCCGAAAACCCCTTCCGCCAAGGGCCTCACAAACAACCCCCCCCCCCCCACACACACACACACACACACACACAAACTCTGTGTGTGGGGGTAACTGACTGGTAAATTGATGTAAATTCCCTGCACATTAATGCCTATTTAACTTAGCCTGTAAATTTCATGTACATTCAATGTAAACTCTTATCTAACTCTGACTGTAAATTCATGTAAATCCACTGCCTATTTAAAGGAGAATTTCGTTTTTTTTTAACCTGGACCCATCTCCTGGCATTAATTATGATTTGGCCACTCACCCATCGATCTCCGCGGCGTTTCTGGCCATCCTAGCGTTGTTTTGAGATCAATAGCGTCCAAGTCAGTTGTAAAATGGAGCTGATTTGGGGCCAAGTGTGAGCCTGTCTTTCCTGCATCTAAATAGCTATTTTTATTCCCGTTTTCGCCAAATATCGTCATAATCTGATCCCTCAAGAACCACCAGAGTGATATTTCGCCAAAGGCTGTTTCCTGGAGTCGCACAGGGATCAAATTACCTCAAACGTGATCTCGGTCACCAAGTCTCGTGAAGTCCCGCGATACTTTCCTGCCGACTGGCCAAGTACAGGTAGGACGCTTTGCGGTGGTGGTTTTAGCGTAACCTATGTGGGGTTTGGCGTAACCTATGTGGGATTCGAATCACAAAGACTAAAGACACACCTTTTCAGGCTCCATCTGGGCCCTTCTTGAACTAACATCTTTCTCTCTCTCTCTCTCTCTCTCTCTATTAAAAAACAACAACTACTAACTAAACTTTACCACTATTCCTTCAGAAGTTGTAGCTGTCATAGACTGTGTTGCATAGTTGATTTCTCTATTGCTGACAAAAATGTGCTATTGTAAGTCGCTTTGGATAAAAGCGTCTGCCAAATGACGTAATGTAATGTAATGTAATAAACAAGGCCTGAAAGCCCCCTCTACTAAGGACTCGACCCCCAATGCCCCCCGAGCACAGCCGAATCCCCCAACTGACGCACGCACCCCCCCAATCATATGTCACTTTATGGTAGCAGCAGCTGGACTACACTCATTACATTATAGCAGGGGTTTTCAAAGTGTGGGAGAGTGAGCCTCCCCTCAGAGAACATATAGACAGACAGCTGCACCCCCCCCCCCCATTATTATTGCCATTATTACTAGTATTGTTGCCGTGCCTCCCCTGAAGTTGTCTCGCGCACCCCACACTTTGAAAACCGCTGCATTAAAGTATTATAGCTGCTTCTCCTAGCACAACTTTTTACTCCATTAGATTACTCTTACTAGGCACACCGCTTGGGCTGTAAATTATTTTTAATGCCTATTTAACACTCTGCCTATTCGTGTATATGTTGTAGTAGTATTTTAAATAAATATATTTAAAATACGTATTTCAAATACATTTGTATATTTTAATGCAGAAAGCAGGTAATGCATGTAAAAGCATGTAATGCATGTAATGCAGAAAGCAGATGAAACATTGGTTCATCTGCTTTCTGCTGCCATGGGAGGTAACCAATCAGAGGCAGAGAGTGGGTCACTACCGTAAATATCCTAAATAACATGCCGCGCAATTGCAAATGGCTGTGAAGTAGGTAATTTGACTGGACACTTCAACATTTCTACAAAAAAATCTCAATTGTGCACTTGTTACTACCGTGCGCTGTCGTGCCAATGGTTAACCCTTCGTGTGCCAGAGTTGGCACCCGTGCCATAGGTTGCTGACCCCTGCCCTAGAGGTACAGCGGCTGACTAAAAACTGAAAGGTTCTGGTTTCATCCCTGCGTTGAGTGATATAATAATGTCTTCCATCTGTGAGAAGAAGACTCGTGTGTGTGCGAGCGTGCGTGCGTGCCCACCAACACAGGTGCCTGCCGCCTTGCATGAAGCAGAGTCCCAAACCGCTTCAGGGACACAACATTGTTGCCCTCTGAGTTCTGTTTAGAAATAGATACATGCAGGGCACGGTGTGTGTGCGTATCTTGCAGGGATACAGATACATTCCAATAACCTTTAGTGAATTGGTAAAAAAGTAATCTTAAATTGAATCATAATTGTATGGGCCAAGATTTTGATTGAAAATGATGCCTGGGAGGAGGTTTCAAGTAGGTGGGCATAGGCTATGGCCTGATTGCTGAGATTGTGTTTGGTTTGATGACTTTAGATCTGCACAGATCTGTTATAGAACCACCCTGTTGCCCAACTCACTGCTGCTGTGGTGTCAGCTGTAAAACACAAAATCCAACTCAAGTAGCATGAAGACATTCACAGGCATGCTGAAGAGGATGCAAGAAGAATGAAAATGGCATAGAACACATTTTCTCTTCTACTTTATTGTGTGTACTGTATGTGTGGTGTTGAGTGTGTGTAGATATGAGTGTAGTGTACTGTATGTGTGGTGTTGAGTGTGTGTGTGTGTATATGTGAGTGTGTACTGTATTAGGGTTTAATCCCGGGAAACGGGATTCCCAGGAAATGCCATCCAACCCATTTCCCGTTTCTCGGGAAATGAATGACGGGAAACCGGGACATTTTTTTGCTGTATTTTGCATGCAGAACATATTGGAATAGGACTATATTTAGAAATATGCTGACAGTTTACGTTCTTAAATGATATAGCCTATGTTTTAAAATAACATGTAATATATTAGGCTACTGTAAGCAGTGTAGGCTAAGTCATTAAATTATCACAATGTATATGCATTTCGGAGACATCAAAGTGAATCAATCAACCAACAATCAATCAATTTTATATTTATATAGCACCAAATAACGAGATATTGCAGGCATATTTTAAGATTAAATACTCTCCGACAACAATGCTACAGCCAGTAATTTGAAATTTGATATCCTTTACAGAGTGGAATTAATTAATTAGTGGAATTCTGATTTTATTTCGGCGTGTTTTGGCCATGCGCCTTTGTGCGCTGTGCGCCGGTGGAACACACACTGAAAGCTTATTGCACATAGCCTAATTAATAAACACAAAGCCCACGATGTTTCTTTTCTTTTCTACTACACTTCTGACTTGCTTGAGGGGATTGATTGTGCCATGACCGTTAATGCAGTAGCCTACGAGACGGCGATCGAGCACCGTCCAAACTTCACCAGCGGTGAAAACGACAATCAGCCCAGCCGTGTGTCCTCAGTTCATGTGCCCCAGGTTGGGCATGATGGTCTGGTTGTAGTCGATGTCCGTGCACAGAGGGGTGGAGATGGTCTGATAAAGCCGTGCTCCAGTATGCGGTATGGAGATTATGGCTGGGCATGGCTGGAAGACGAACGGTGCAGCCGCCAGAGCGCAGCGCAGCAGCCCATATCCAAAAGGACACGGTGCCAGGTATCAGACAGCATTGATGTTGTGCGTAAAAGTGCGTGAAAACGGGCTGATCAACGTGTTTACGGCTCCATTCCTTCCATGGCAGTTTCCACAACTCTCTAAGAAAATGGTTAGCCTAGGCCAGGGGTTCCCAAAGTTTTCCATCCAAGTACCACTACGTACCAAACCAAATTTTCCAGGGACCACTTCCACTGCGTATACCCCCCCCAACCCAATTTTCTGATTTAACCATGCAATAGCAGCAGAAAGGCTCAATAATATAAAGCTAAGCTGGTTCAAAATGGACACACACACAAACACCTGCCAACTGTGAAAAAGAGGACACCTTTGAAAATGTTTTTTACCTCGCCAAAATGTAGCCTAAATTTGGAGTGTTATTTAGCTACCTTCCTGACAAACTAGCATGACATGGTTGGTACAAATCGATTCCTTAGGTCTTCTAGTTTCATATGATACCAGAAACTTCACTCTGGCTTTAAAACTGAGCCTGCTGCAGCCTCTGAAAGTAAATGTTCAAAATTGTGATGTTTCCCAAATATCACGATATTTCAGAAAATCGGCCAAATCTGGCAACTGCTCAGGGTTAATGTGTATGTAGAAACAGTTTTAAGTTTTTTAGTTTTTTGCAATTCTCTGGCGGACCACCAGGCGGAGCCCCGCGACGCGGACCACAGTTTGGGAACCAATGGCCTAGGCTACTACAGGATTTATTCATAGGCCAATCCAGGCGATTGGTGAATTATATAAACCCTAACGGCACTATATAGCCTACTGTATGTGTGGTGTTGAGTGTGTGTAGATGTGAGTGTGTACTGTATGTGTGTGTTGAGTGTGTGTAGATGTGAGTGTGTACTGTATGTGTGTGTTGAGTGTGTGTAGATGTGAGTGTGTACTGTGTGTGTGTTGAGTGTGTGTAGATGTGAGTGTGTACTTTATGTGTGTGTTGAGTGTGTATAGATGCGAGTGTGGTGAAGGTGAAAAGTTTGAGAAAAGCAAAAGCAGGCTGAGGGTGTGGATATATGACAGAACATCAGAGGGAGGTCTCTTCAAAGGATCCTAGTGTCTTTGTTCCCAGGGTTCTGTGCTAATGCAGCAGCAGATATGAATTATGTAATTTCATAATGGATGACCTTCTGCGCTGTGCTGAAAGGCAGTGAGGACTTGATCTCCATAGACAAAGATGCGTACTGTACAGAGATGCACATGGATGCACACCAGCATACACAACAGCACTCACAAAGCAGAACATGGCTGGAGATGTGTTTATACACAACAGCACTCACAAAGCAGAACATGGCTGGAGATGTGCTTATACACAACAGCACTCACAAAGCAGAACATGGCTGGAGATGTGCTTATACACAACAGCACTCACAAAGCAGAACATGGCTGGAGATGTGTTTATACACAACAGCACTCACAAAGCACAACATGGCTGGAGATGTGCTTATACACAACAGCACTCACAAAGCAGACCATGGCTGGAGATGTGCTTATACACAACAGCACTCACAAAGCACAACATGGCTGGAGATGTGCTTATACACAACAGCACTCACAAAGCACAACATGGCTGGAGATGTGCTTATACACAACAGCACTCACAAAGCACAACATGGCTGGAGATGTGCTTATACACAACAGCACTCACAAAGCACAACATGGCTGGAGATGTGCTTATACACAACAGCACTCACAAAGCAGGACATGGCTGGAGATGTGCTTATACACAACAGCACTCACAAAGCACAACATGGCTGGAGATGTGCTTATACACAACAGCACTCACAAAGCACAACATGGCTGGAGATGTGCTTATACACAACAGCACTCACAAAGCACAACATTCCACAGTAACGTCCCTGTGTAAAGAAAGGAGCTCCGAGCTACACCGTTCACCCGTGGCACTATACATGAGCGCACACTGGCCCTGGTGTCGTGTCCATGCTGTGTATGAACCATGCCTATCTGTGAGCCCATAGTGTGGAGCAGTACCATTTACAATGTTAAACATGTGATTGAGTTTCAACTGTTCTATCCTACAGTATGTGTGCTTATACATGGTTGGCAGCATGCATAAAAGTACACAACCACATTTCACAGAGCAAGTTTTAAATTTTCATTGTTTAATTAAAAATGACTGGAAGCAAGTTTATGGACAAATGTAACAGCAGTGCTGTAACTAGTTACTGTAATTCCACTACTTTTTGCAGTAACTAGTAATCTGACTAATTACTTTTTCAAATTTAAAGGAGAATTTGGGTATTTTTCAACCTGGACCCTATTTTATTTTTTATTTGAAATGTTTAATGTATAACTAAGTAATGTGAACAGGGCAGTGGTGGCCTAAAGGTTAGAGAAGCGAGCTTGTGACTGGAAGGTCGTTGGTTCAATCCCCAGGACTGGCAGGATAAATCTGGGTGGGGAAAGTGAAAAGGCAGCTCTTGCCGCTCCCTCATTACCACCACTGAGGTGCCCTTGAGCAAGGCCCTTAACCCCAACTGCTCCAGTGGAGCTGATCAGTGGCCAGCAGATCAGACTGTGGTTGTACTGGTCAGCTTCCAGGTATGAATGTCTGTGTGAATGTGAACAGGGCGCTCCTGAAAAAGAGAGCATTGCTCTCAGTGAGACTCCCCCTGTATAAATAATGGTTAAAATATATATATATTTGAAATTGAAAAGACACACCCCCTGTTTTTAACTGAAATCGGCACTGTAGCCAGGTGGTGCAGCACCCCCACATGATTAATTCCAGCCCCTGGCTATACAGTGCAGATTTACACTAAAAACAGGGGGTAAATGACATTTCATTTACAACTTGGCATTTCAGAGCTTGTGGAGACTTGGATTACCAGGTGAGCAGTATGGAAGCTATCTGTTTGGAATAATCTGATTCTGTCAGTGGTCAAAACAAGTGTTTTAGTGCAGTAGGGGCATGTGGGAAGAGCGTCTGCCAACTGAAGCGATCTTGGTCAATACTGCATCAATTTCAAAGATTTCTGTTCACATTACTTAGTTATACATAAAATAGAAAATAGGGTCCAGGTTGAAAGATACTGAAATGCTCCTTTAATAACTCAATTACAATGACTGAAATGTAAATGGGCTAGTAGTTACTAGTTACTTTAGGACATGAGAAAAGCAGACACGTTCAGAGGATTATCCTGTTTCTGATCCTCAGACCTACTCTGGGGAAGACTAGCAAAAATCCTCCACATGCTGCAGCTGCAGCCAGAGCGCCAGACGCTAATGAGCTTGAGTAGGCTTTAAGCCTCCCCAATAAGTGAATGTTGAAGTATGCCATACAGGTACAATGCTAGATACAATGTGAATATGTCTTTTCTCACACTGTGCCACAGCAACACTCAAATAATGTGTGCATTAATAAGAGAATCGAAGCAGATTTTGAAAAGTAACCAAGTTACATAAACAATTACTTTCCCTAGTAACTAATTCATTCATTATGCAGTAATTTGTAAAGTAATTCAATACCAGTATATAAATGGGAGCTGGGGCTCTGTCTGTTTGTTTGTTTCTCTGTTTGTTCGTTTCTCTGTCCCACTATGATTGTCCCACTGTGATGTCATAAATCCCACTGTGACATATTCCGTGATGTCATAAATCCCACTGTGACATCATCAGTGATGTCATAAATCCCACTCTGACATCATCAGTGATGTCATAAATCTGACATCATCAGTGGTGGTGGTCCCATTGGCCACACAGCAGCCGAGCTGCCGCGCTGCGGCCAAGCTGTGAATGCGAGCTGCAGGGCCAGCTCCATGATAACATTTTTGGTTACGTAAATACTGCAGCACTGGTGACGTTGTACTGTATGGAGTTTATGCTGATTCCCAACCACAGCAGAGCTATACTGTAGAGGCTGACTATGATTTGCTTTCTGGGCACAATGTACAGTATGTGGTTACAGGCTTGACTCACTCTGACAACCTCTGTGTCATCTTTTAGATCCGCAGTGGCAAGCTGATGATCACCAACACCAGGAAGAGTGATGCCGGCAAATACATCTGCGTTGGGACTAACATGGTGGGAGAGAGGGAGAGTGAGATTGCCGAACTCACTGTGCTGGGTAAACCGTTGCTTTTGATTACCGTCTCATGATTGCATTGCAGGACGTTTCAGTTCTTTGCTTATATAAGTCTATCGTCTCAATTCATTGCAGTTTAGCTTGCCAGTCTGCCATGTGAGGTCTTTATCACTGTGGTGTAGTAATCCATTAAGTAGCCTGATTATGCAACACTGGCTTCCAATCCGCCAGCTGTGCAGACATTTCCCTAACTGCCTAGCCCAGCCACAACCCTTTCCCTAACTTCCTAGCCCAGCCACAACCCTTTCCCTAACTTCCTAGCCCAGCCACAACCCTTTCCCTAACTGCCTAGCCCAGCCACAACCCCGACTACCAGGCGCGGACTGCATAATCGGGCACGTCGGGCAAATGGCCGGTGGCCTGGCCTGAATTCTTTTTTTTTTTTTTTTTTGGTGCCCGCAGTCAGGCCACTCACTGAACAGCAGGCCAGGCGCCGCCTACTGGTTTACTAGTGGTTTTATTACTTTATTCAGGGTTAAAGTGGGTGCATCTCATTGTAAAATTGGACTCGGCCCAAATTGGGCTTCAAACGGCCCAAATCTGGCTTCAAACGGCCCAAATCTGGCTTCAAATGACCCAAATTGGGCTTCAAACGGCCCAAATCTGGCTTCAAATGGCCCAAATTGGGCTTCAAACAGCCCAAATATTTCGCCGCCGCCCTTCGGACGCCGGCACCATACATATCGGCCTGGCCTGCTTGGTATCTAATGCCCGGCCTGAATTATGATCCCAGTCCGCCCCTGCCGGCTACCAACCAGCAAAACACTGTAGAGCAAGATGTCCTCATCCTCTCTGGTTCCCCTGCCCCCAACCTCTACTCTCCATCCAACACGCCTAGTACAAGCACCTCCCATCAGAACAGACTTCTTATCACATGATCAGATGGTCATTTAACCATTTGACCATACCCATTCAAGGCTAGAATACTACTGTACTGAAAGAGATTGATAGAAATGTGTTCTTGCACTCAGAGTTAAGATGTGATACACCACCCAGTTCAATAAGAATGATTAGAGGACCTAATGATATACACAGGGCTAAAAAATAACATTTCCAAAGGTCTTTTTGTAATACAAGAGGGTTGTTGTGAAAATATGTCAACGAATTTTACTGTGGTGGTATGAAGAAATGCAAAAATAAAAATAATAGGATAACATTCAACGGTACAAAATATCCATGGGCAACATAAAAAATGTAAAGCGAGGGGGGTTTTGCCTGAGGATATAGATGGCGCTCAGGAGCGTGACAACGGTGTTGATTGTAATGATGGTTGCTGTGGTTGCCACTCCATCAGAGCGGCCCAGCTTTGTGAAGCGGCCCAGCAGTGTGGTGGTGCTGGCAGACGAGAGTGTGGAGTTCCACTGCATGGTTCAAGGAGACCCCGTCCCCACTGTCCGCTGGAGGAAGGACGACTCCGACCTGCCTAAGGGGAGGTAAGGCGCAAAGGCCCGCGACATACACGCACAGAGCAGAATTTACCATGCAAGCAAGGTGTCCACTTTTCCTTCCATTTCCTCATGAGATGTACTGTATGTGTGTCCTGCCTACAGATTTGAAATGTTAGAAGACCATACACTGATTGTCGGGCGAGTCACCCCTTCAGATGAGGGCTCCTACACATGTGTGGCGGAGAACATGGTTGGGAAGTCTGAAGCATCTGCCACACTCACCGTACATGGTCAGTACATCCTTACATCCAATGTCCTCTAAACCTGACCCCACCTCCTCCTAAAGCGATATTCCACTTAGTTTCAACATGGGGGCTATTTGGCACTTCAACAAGAGCTCCCGCAACGGTGATTTTCACCTGTGGCTCCACTGTTTTAGAACATAATTTCACCAAACAGCATTTTTGTTGATAGAAGAGAACAAAGTGGAGGGATAGCATTTAATATAGTATACTAATATAACATTTAATATACCATTTGCTGCACTTTTATTTCTAAATACCATTTTTAGTATAAACCAAGAATAAAAATGTGAAACAAGAACTGACCTCGGTCTGCTTTATTGTCTTAACAGCAGGATCTGTTGAATTTCTTCACAAACTTCTTATGGCTATTTTCAGGGCCAATTCAAATGAGAATAGGAAGTAAAAGAAAAAGAAAACACACACTACAAACTTGTCCCAGCTGCATCCGATCTGGCTGATTTGTATATATTGTAGTTTTTCATGGTGATCAAGTGCCGAATGTTGTTGGAACTGTGTTAAAACTAAGTGGAAGTCGCTTTAATGTTCATACATAGCCTTTGTCTGTGCCTCTGATTTCTTATTCCTATTTCCTACTGGTCCTATAACCTAACTTGATACCTA
Source organism: Poromitra crassiceps (assembly GCF_964638095.1). Classification (NCBI taxonomy): domain Eukaryota; kingdom Metazoa; phylum Chordata; class Actinopteri; order Beryciformes; family Melamphaidae; genus Poromitra; species Poromitra crassiceps. The sequence goes on from NC_139623.1 coordinate 102,661,984, forward strand.
CAGTAATCCCATCTCTTGATGTCACAAATCATCATGCAGTGATTTCTCCCCTTTTAATATGTATCAAGAGCTAATTTTCATGCTTGTGCCTTCAGCTGCTGCTGCTCTCAAGGCAGTAGACTGAGTTATCTCCCCCTCCCCCCGGTTCTTCTATCTCTCCTCCCAACTTGAGGTCATATCCATTTTGTCAGCTAGTTCTATATAACGAGTGGTGCAGGGCATTGCAGCGGCTTGTTTGCAGTGCTCTCCACATTCGTGTATAAGCTGAGGAGAGCCATTTAAATGTTTACGCAACCACAGAAAGTGGATTCATTTGGTCAAAGTTGTCCTGCCACAATGACACCCTTTACTTCATAAACCAGATGCAGGAAATGAGCGGCGAGACACTTCTCATCACATACAGTACATGTACGCGTGAACACACACACACACACACACACACACACACACACACACACACACACACACACACACACACACACACACCAGTGACACTGTGGGTCACACAGGCAGTGAGGATCTTAGGGCTTAATTAAAGATAAGGCAGAGCTGTTGCATGCTGAGAAATGACATGGTTCCAATTACATGGCCTTCCTCTCACTCCAAAGAACCTGAGAGAACAGGGGGGACCGTGGCTAATTTTGGCGGAAAACTGAGGAGGGCAGGAAGAGATAGCAGATGAGTGGAAATTGCCACCGGAGGAAAGAGAGAAATGTCTAAATAAAAAAATAAATAGATGAAAAGTGAAATGGTTTACTCTCTTTCTGGCTCGACACCATGGGAGGAAACGAGACATGAAAGCAACTGTCTGACAAACATTTTGATCTCAGCAGATACGTGCTCAGATCTCCATCATACGGCAATAGAGGGAGGAGGCAAAAGAAGAGAGGATTATAGTTTTTAAAGATTTTACTTTTCATTCTGTCATGACAGAATAGTCTAAAAACACAGAAACGTTTTTATTAAACTTGGTTTAAGAAATATGAAACAGTTGAATCTTCTGGTGGTGTCTTTGCTATTTGAAACATGTAGCAGGGTATGAGCTAAAGCCGTCACTTACTCCATAGTAAGCTTTGCACAGGCTCCAAGAGAAATTGGACTATTACCAAATTAAATGCCTCTTCAAGGTCCTCTTGCACTCATAAAAATGATCTGTATTCTGTCAGAAATTTACTTGCGAGTACTTGTAAGATTACATTTTTATGTACATGATGTGTTAGTAGGAAGGGGTGCTTAAACACAACGTTTCTGCATTCCACTAAATCATGTGCATAACATTTTTGGTGAGAATTTTCCTGAATGAGAACACAGTGAACAGTAACTCCTCATATCCTGCTCTTATAGTGGAGTCTCTCCACATCATTTTAATTAGAAATCAACAACAACAACACTTGGCTAGCCATGCATTTCACTGTTCATCTTGTTTACTGCCATCAAGATGTCGTTCCTGTCTCAAAATGTGTCTCAGCTTATGTATTCACCCCCCACGGGTTTATGTCCTCACTAGGGGATTGTAACTCCGTCCAAAACAGGCCTGAAGGCTGGCTGGCCATGTAACTCAAGCCAAGACTTCCATACAAGACTTTTCACACCTCATACTCAACAAGTCTGCTGGGTCTCATAGGGCTTTAAACAGACCATGCCTTGTCCCAGGACCTCTCTTTCAACACACACACACACACACACACACACACACACACACACACACACACACACACACACACACGCACACACGCACACATGCACACTAAGTGCTACAATGCTGCAAGTACCTTATATAGAAGCAGTTTTGGCTATGCACGTTGTGGGGGTCCAAGGAAATGTTTTGTCCTAAAAATAAATTTTAAGATATATACTATCTGCCTTTCTTTACAAACTTCACCTATTAGTAATTAAAATCTAAAAAAAATCTAAAAAAAATAACACAGGGTTAGGGGGTTCTCATTGTGGCCATCCATGCAAAACATATATTTGTCTGTGAGTTTGCCAAATTGAATGTGAAAATCATAGGTATGAAGTGTCTCATAGCAAGATAACGTGCACCCTGCAGAGATATTAGGTCAATGTAAATAATAGCATAAGGCTGTGTGATGTAGTGCTGGGAGCCCTGTAGCTAGCACACAGAAAGCCCTGTAGCTAGCACACAGAAAGCATAAGGCTGTGTGATGTATGCTGGGAGCCCTGTAGCTAGCACACAGAAAGCCCTGTAGCTAGCACACAGAAAGCATAAGGCTGTGTGATGTATGCTGGGAGCCCTGTAGCTAGCACACAGAAAGCCCTGCAGCTAGCACACAGAAAGCCCTGTAGCTAACACACAGAAAGCCCTGCAGCTAGCACACAGAAAGCCCTGTAGCTAGCACACAGAAAGCCATGCAGCTAGCACACAGAAAGCCCTGTAGCTAGCACACAGAAAGCCCTGTAGCTAGCACACAGAAAGCATAAGGCTGTGTGATGTATGCTGGGAGCCCTGTAGCTAGCACACAGAAAGCCCTGTAGCTAGCACACAGACAGCCCTGTAGCTAGCACACAGAAAGCCCTGTAGCTAGCACACAGAAAGCCCTGTAGCTAGCACACAGAAAGCCCTGTAGCTAGCACACAGAAAGGCTCTGGCCCGCTGACAGCTGACTCAGTCAGGAGCCAGGAAGAGTTCTTCTGCTTCCTCCACTACATGCCATGGCAGCCGATGGCCTGTGGCGCTTTGATGTCCACCATCACACATTTATTACACGTCTTTATCCCAAAACATGGCTGTCAGTTAGAGAGGACAGGCAGAGCAGGACCCAGCCACATCCAGCAACACAGCTTTTCCTTCCTTCTTTCTTTCTTTCTTTCTTTCTTTCTTTCTTTCTTTCTTTCTTTCTTTCTTTCTTTCTTTCTTTCTTTCTTTCTTTCTTTTTCTTTCTCTTTCTTTCTTTCAGTTTACACAAAGAGAATCCCTAATGAGTGATATGTTTTCCATGGAAATGTGTTTGTATCTGTCAATATTTGTGTGTAGAACAAATGGGTGGGAGATGTACTGAATAAACACCAGGCTTCCCCTGTAAATTATTAATATCAATCATTATTAAGCAAGACTGAACTATATCTCTTGCAATCATAAAGAAGATACATTTTTGCTTGCAGTCCCTATTCATGTTTTTGCTGTGTACCTAATATTTTGTTGTCTTTCATGGTAATTCTATTGTGCTCACTCATTCAAGCACATCACAATATTGAATGCATCATTGCAATTGCATATGCCAGTGTGTGCCTTCATGACTCATTGCACTGCTCTGTTTTGTGTCTTTTCCCTTGTAGTCAACACTGGTAAGTTGTCATCCATCCCTCATCCACCATCAGACAACAGCAGGAAATCAGCCCCTGTCATTGTCCTATCTGCACTCTAATTCTATCTACCAATACCGTATGTAATTCATGTCATATGTGGCTAAGTCAATAGATATTTATATATACTTATTATATTGAGAAAAGGTCAATATTGATTGTTTCACATCATTTATGTGGTTAGTCTTTAGTCAGTGGGCTTATTGAGGTGCTGTAATGGGGCTTGGGGAAAAGTGTTGGGTATCAGTCCAGGCTGACCAGGTTCATTAGGCCCTCCCTCTGCCTGCAGTGCCCCCTGCGTTTGCCATGCGCCCCAGGAACCAAGTGGTGGCAGCAGGCAGGATGGTCACCTTCCAGTGTGAGGCGACTGGCAACCCTCAGCCTGCTATCTTCTGGCAGAGAGAGGGCAGCGAGGTGAGACAATCATGCTCTCAGTCTGTCATCACAAATCACTACGCACTCGCAGGGCAAATACATTCAGGTCATGTAATGACTGGGATAATGTCATGTAAATATGTTCTTTGCATGAATCTTCTTTTCTCTCTTTCCTACAGAGTCTCTTGTTCTCTTACCAGCCCCCTCAGCCCTTCAGCCGGCTGTCTGTGTCCCAGATGGGCAGTTTGACCATTGGCGATGTCCAGCGCTCTGATGCTGGCTACTACAGCTGCCAGGCCCTCAACATTGCCGGCAGTGTTATTACCAAAGCTCTGCTGGAGGTCACAGACTGTGAGTAAAGGGAAGGAGCCATGGAGGGTAGATGGGGGTGACCTTTTGACCTTTCTTCTTCACTTTTCAGGCTTCAGTGTTTTGTGTTTTGACCAAACAAGCTTTTGGTTTGCTGCTGTAGTTCCTGCTTTGTTGAGCAGATGTATGACAGACTGGCCTTGGCTCTAGACTGGCAAGAGCCACCTCCTTTATGCTTCAGTGTTTTGTATGGTCGTTGGCCTTGGTTACTAATAGCCGATGGAATGATTTCAGGAACCCTCAGCTGTTCACATTTTTGGTTCAAACCCCTCTGTTTCCATGGTGATTGAGCGCATAGTGCATCTGGCCTCCTCTTTCTTCCGTCCCAAAAGAGTCCTTACCGATATTACAATATATATCAGCGGTGACATTTATTAAGAGAAAAAAACAACATAGACATACTCTCATAGGAAAGGATTCGTTTTCACCTCAACCATGTCCAGCAAAGCGCATTACAGGACACAGAGTGTACGGGAAATAAAGCAATTGTAACTGTAATTTTTTGGCGCATAGTTTAAGCCCGCTAACACACTCCCATGTTGTTTCACTGAAAACATTAGCACATTAAGGTGCACAATCAACGGATGTCCAACGGATCAGTTTATATAGACAGTTACCTGAGGGACTGCCATCCTGATTGGTCGGCGGTGACCCGTGTTGATGCTGTAATTGCATCACTTGTTAAAAAAACATGAATTAAAATGCTCAATGTAGCTTGGAGGCTGACAGCGGTAATTACTCACCAGCAGTCAAGTCTACAGGCTTCCAATTGAGTGGCCTGTGTGAGTGTGAATACATGTGTCCGTGTGACGGTGTGCTCTGCTCTGCACATATATTCACTTCATGAAGATAATTGAGTGGTTTGTGTGAGTGTGAATACCGTACATGTGTCCGTGTGACGGTGTGCTCTGCACATATATTCACTTCATGAAGATCATTGAGTGGTCTGTGTGAGTGTGAATACATGTGTCCGTGTGACGGTGTGCTCTGCACATATTCACTTCATGAAGATCATTGAGTGGTTTGTGTGAGTGTGAATACATGTGTCCGTGTGACGGTGTGCTCCGCACCTACTGTATATTAACTTCATGAAGATAATTGCTTGAGGCTGGGACAGACAGTATGCTGCATCTGTGCATTGACTTGTGCAGCGCAGCCCTATTAGTTATAATGGAGAATCCTCCGCTCATATGGGTAATTCTCTCTGCAGCCGCCTCAGTAGGGAAATGAGAGGTACCCACTTAGTGTATGTTCTATTACAGGTAATGGAAATCAAATAAGACGGGGTCATGTTTGATGGAATCTATCCATCGGTCTTCAGCGCTCCACTCTCTTCCTCTGGCGTCTATACCTGTTTGTCTCTATTCTCCCCTCCCCCAAATTCTCTCCAGCCCACCTCACTCCTCCTCCCTGCCGGTTGGAGTGGCGTATTTGTATGGAAATAACTGGCCTGCATTACCTCCGGCGCTTTTCAAGGTGTTTCCATTATCTTTTTTTCTGTTTTTTTTTTACCAACCCCTCCCCACACCCCACCCCTCCCCTCCCCACACCCCTCCATCCACAGCATTTTCAAGTGGAAGAGTGAGAGAGCTCTGCTATCTAAATGGGATTTGTTATTAGTTGGGCTTTGCTGTTGTGATTGGAGCCAGCTCTTGCAGTACCTACTACCCAATGAACGATGAGTTGCTCTCTGCTGGAGGGGAAATGTTGATTTCTATTTCTTTCACTGGCTCTGCAGCCTAAACCTATTGTTCTCTCACTTTACCAATTTTATCCTCAATATCTTTCACATCTTATCTGTCTTTCATTTTGCCAGGCTGCCTCTTGTTTTCCTTTTGGCTTCTTTCGTCTCTCCACCCTTTTATTTTATATTCCTCTTTTGACGTCTTATCTTATATTTTTTCTCTTCTTTTCTCCATTTTTATTGGAATAGCTATGTCGGACCATCCTCCTCCTGTGATTAGGCAAGGCCCAAGCAACCATACGGTGCCTGTGGACAGCAAAGTGATCCTGGGCTGCCAAACGGCAGGCACCCCGACTCCCACAGTCCAGTGGAAGAAGGACGGAGTGATGGTGTCTCCAGTGGACTCTCGCGTGTCCCTAGCAGACACAGGATCCCTGGAGATTCACTACACCAAGGTAAGAGGACAACATTACAATTAGTAGCCAGTAGCCACACCCCTGAGCCAAGCCAACTCACTAATTGATGCCATTGTGCCTCCTCTCCTCAGCTGGGAGATACAGGTGCCTACACCTGTGTAGCTTCTAGTCCCAATGGAGAGGCATCCTGGACAGCATACCTACAGGTGGAAGGTAGGATACAAATACCAGCTATGAAGCAAGTTATAAATACAAGTCGAATAGTGTTGCGGTGACAAGTCATCATAAAGCAGTAATAAGACTTTATAATGCACTCTCTGTGTGGCAGAGTATGGAGTAGTTGTCCAGGCCAGTCATCCTACAGACCCTAACCTGATTCCCAGTGCACCATCTAAACCTGAGGTGAGCGACGTCAGCCGCACCTCTGTCACTCTGTCCTGGAACTCCAACGCCAACGCAGGGGCCACACCTACGTCCTACCTTATCGAGGCATTCAGGTAACACAAATGTTCATCATCTCTGTTTTCATTTGTTTGTTTACAGTGTATACCTACAGTACTATATTGCATTTGTCTAGCATGATGAAGCTTCTTGTGGTTCAGTGTGTTGTTGTTGTTGTTGTTGTTACTTCTCCTTTCCAGTCGTGCGTCAGGCAGCAGCTGGGTGACTCTAGCTGAACATGTGAAAACTCTCACATTTGTCCTGAACGACCTGAAGCCTGGAACGGTCTACCTGTTTCTGCTCAGAGCAGTGAATGCCTATGGCCTGAGTGACCCCAGTCCAATCTCTAAGGCTGTCAGAACACACGGTCAGTTGTCATACAGTTTTACTAGCTTTACCTCAAAACTACACACTCATTTACCTCAAAACTACACACTCATTTACCTCAAAACTACACACTCATTTACCTCAAAACTACACACTCATTTCACTTCCTCCACCTTGCCAGTATGGAATGAATAAGTCATCATGGCTGTTTTAACATCTTCTCTTCCTTCCGTACCGTTAAGACACCACTTCCACTATCCAGGGAGTGGACCACCATCAGATCCAGAGGGAGCTGGGAGACGTGGTGATCCACCTGCACACACCAACCATCCTCTCCTCCTCCGCTGTCAGGGTCCAGTGGATGGTAAGGAGATTACTCTTGGCCAAGCTACATCTATGTTGAATACATAAGATATCAACACAGCAGTGTCAAGCCGACTACACCACTTTGGAGGGGGGGGGGGGGGGGGATTGGCCTCACATTGAATCCATCGTCACTCTGTGATGTGGATCAACTGGAAGGACATGCATGCTTACTAAACACTAAGGCAGGATCTATCTTTGCCACACACAAACATATGTTACATGAATGAATGTCCTGTGCCTCACAGAGGTCAGTTCATACAGTCAATAGAAGCAAATCCAAATGTTGTTGTCTTGTGCTACAGTACATGCAGCCACTGTCAGCCTCACAGTGCCTTACTGTATACATTTACACCTTGGGAAATGTGCACATTTACTGCCCCCACTGGTAAATCTGCACATTTACAGGTATAGACATTTTCCCACATTTCCCACATCAAATTAAATATATCTTTACACAATGAAAGATGAGGATAGAGACCATCTGTACTGACAGTCAGTTTTGATTGGGGCCTATGATAGAGGATGCTTATACATTCTCAGACATTTCCACCTCTCTTCCCCCATGTTATGCCAGGAGGCGAGGGTACACGTTCATTCATGACAGAGATACAGTGAAACACAGAGCTTAGATGTAAATAGCTTATAGTCTCGATGAAAACTATGTTGTGTGAACTCATTTCAAAGGCTTCCTAAATATAAATGAACATTTACTGTGAACTTCCGTATACAGTAAGCATGATTGATAAATCCCCAGCACAGAGAGTAAATGTATCTTCAACATGGTTCAATGTGTTGTAGATATAAAAGCTGTGCAGTGTTCTTTTAAGGCATTCTGACTCATAATTGTAAGGTTGATATTTAACTGGGAACTGCCTAGTGCTTTCATGGCTGGATTTTAACCAGAAACATGCTCAGAGGAAACTGGCAACCAGTAATGACCTCATATTCACCAGTAATGACCGTATTGTGGTTTGCTTTGCTGTGAGATCTCTGAGACATGGGGAGATGTTAATCTATAATATCACCACCCAAGGGCATGGGGAGGAGAATTAACACAGTGTTAACAGACCTCTCCTGGAGGATGTTCACTCTCAGCCATATACTGTAGGACAGGCTATAACCTCACAATCGGATGTTATTTTCAGGGGCATCATGCAAGCCAAAATTCTGAGGGGGCAACATTTTGGCTGATTTTCTAAAATGTTGGTCGTTTGAAGACAGGTTTAGAGGAATATCTCATTTTAAATTAACATTAGGATCAGACTGTTGTGATGTCATTATTCAGTTGTAATAATCAATATTTGCTCCGTTTCTCATTATGGTAAATAGTGTATATTTATTTAGAGATTTCTGTCGATTATTTGTGCTGTTATGGTTATTAGCTTAGTCACTCACTTCTACACTAGCTTCTACACTGCTGCCACTTTTCTTGAAATATAGTTAAATCTTGCTTCACCCAAAATGTTATTTACATAAAAAGACTATATCCACAATGCTAATTATTTTAGAGAACTGCATCTTGACCTGGAGACATCAAATGGAATGCAGCATTTTGCTAACTACAGTATAACCTGTGATAGTGGTGGTAAAAACTAACAGCTCACTGCCATAACAGCTCTACATGACATGTAAACAACATGATTGTGGGATGGCTAACATTACAATGCTAACTTTAGCTGCCTGGTACAAGTAGCCAACTCACTTGCTATGCAAACTATATGCCTATAATAACTAATAGCACTTAATTTTCACATGTTTGAAAAGGCAATTGATGCACTACTACTACTACTACTACTACTAATGACCACCATGACTTTTGCAATTGCGCCCTCAGTTTCAATGGCCATGACGCCTCTGGTTGTTTTAACTCTCGCACAGTTATTACTGCATACCTGTCGTTTTTACACATATTGCAGGAATGGAAATTAGACATTTTAATTATTCAAGCCCAGTAGCTCATACTAGAAAAATGATACACTGTCCATGTTATATATATATATATATATATATATATATATATATATATATATATATATATATATATATATATATATATATATATCCATACACTGTATATCCCTGTTTCTCCAAAAGGTAGAGCAGCACTCTCCATACATCCAGGGTTACAAGGTGCTGTACAGGGCATCTGCTGAGTATGGCCATCCTGGGGGTCAGTGGAGCGTCCTGGATGCTCGCACCATGGGGGAGGAGGGGGTGGTGGTCACCCAGCTGAAGAGGGGGTCCACCTATGAGTTCAAAGTGCGCCCCTTCTTTGATGAGTTCCAGGGAGCAGACAGCGAGGTGAAGGTAGCCAGGACATTGGAAGAAGGTGAGTGTCAGAGCAAGTTTTATGTTGTTGGATGTATCTATGAATACAGTAGCTAAGGAGAATTGAATCATTTTGACACTGATGGAGACGTCTTCCACAAGGCCTCTAACCATTGGAGGCTTCCTGCACATGGCAAGAAAATAGAAATTGAATAGAAGATAGAAATATCCAAGCTCCCACATTACCGACACATATTTTCCCTTTTGCAGGCTTTGATGTTCACAGCACGAGTATCTGAAATCAACACTATAACGTATAGTTATAAGAAAACATATTTTAGGGGGTGTGTGACATATTTCATTGTATTTTGCTCTGAATAAGTCACATGCTGTAACTCCCACCAGGTCAGCAGACAGGAGGGGACAACATGGGCCAGTTGTCCTGAGCCCTGGGACCAGGGCAGCAGACAGGAGGGGACAACATGGGCCAGTTGTCCTCAGCCCTGGGACCAGGGCAGCAGACAGGAGGGGACAACATGGGCCAGTTGTCCTCAGCCCTGGGACCAGGGCAGCAGACAGGAGGGGACAACATGGGCCAGTTGTCCTCAGCCCTGGGACCAGGGCAGCAGACAGGAGGGGACAACATGGGTCAGTTGTCCCAAGCCCTGGGACCAGGGATGCCCAGGACCGCCCTCTAGTTGTCTAATTTAATTGGCTGGAGGAGGGTTGGGGCCATGGGATAATTTTGTCCCGGGCCCGGGCAAGATATGTGGCAGCTCTGACTCACACTGTACTTACAGTATATATTGCTGGAACACAGATATGCACACAGTGTAATAGTTAATTTTCTTTCATGCTTGAGTGATACAACTACCAGTTATTGTTTCACATAGTGTGCAAAGCTTCCAGACATGATGCAGAGCATACCTGGGACATTATGCAGCATCATGGGACTGTGTGTGCATGTCTATATGGCTGACTGTTTGCTCTGTCTCAGCCCCCAGTAGAGCCCCCCAGGGTGTTACTGTGACAAAGAGTGATGCCAATGGGACTGCCATCCTTGTTGCTTGGAAACCACCTTCAGGAGAGGGAGAGGCTGGAGTGGTTCAGGAGTACAAGGTGAGAGAGAAGGTTGGAAAAATGAAATGCACTGTATCAAGCATTCTCCTATACTCGTGCCTGAGTCATCATTCCATGTTTCCAGATTAAAATGCAATTGTGTGTTAATGTACTGTAGCATCAAGTGTTAGGGATGCACAGCGATATGGAAACACTGGCCGATAAAGGCTTTAGAATGAAATATTGGCATTGGCCCGAAACAAACATTTCTGCCAATATGACAGGCCGATAAAATGATGCTGCCCAGATGCTCAATGCATGTCTCAGGCAGAGCATCATCCAAGCCTGTTTAAGTAGGATGAATTTGACAGTTTTGTTTGAAAGAAAATGCAATTTTTTTTTATATGGCATTTTATATAACCTAAGTTGAACCTGTTGTCTTATTTTGCCCAGTGAATGTGTACATTTTGAAGAGCATTGTATTTCGGTCTGTATCTGCCAGTGGGCCATCACTAAGAGTAGGCATAATAATGTGTTAATTCCACTACTACACAAAATAATTTATGTTTTCTGAAATTAACTGGAGACAAAAATGCATGCATATCAGTATCGGCATTGACAATCTTTTGCTGATATCGGGTATCAGCAAAAAATCCAATATTGTGCATCCCTATCAAGTGTTGCTGGATTTGTCCCTCTGACCGTCACTGCTGTTTTTCTCCTCCTTGCCCTCTCTTGACAGATCTGGTGTCTGGGTAATGAGAGTCGTTACCATGTAAACCAATCAGTAGATGGCTCCACCTTCTCTGTGCTCATCCCCAGTCTGGCACCAGGGATTCGCTACAGCGTAGAGGTTGCTGCTAGCAATGGTGCTGGACCTGGGGTCAAGAGTGATGTCACTTTCTTCCAACTAGGTGAGATTCCACTGAAGAAAAATAAACAAAGTTGTAATGCTGGTACTGTATTCTCCCTTAAGATTTTGTCCAGATTAGTATCAATCACGCTGTCACAAAACTGTGCACAAAAACGGTCACAGTACCTCTGTAACCGAGTTGAATCAGCGCGGATTCCTCGTGAGTCCCGAGTGGTAGCGAGTGGATTGGTTAAACTCACTCCCCAGGTATAAAGGCATGTTAACCAGCTCCGCCAAGGGAGCTAGCTCTCTTGGTGTTGCGGTTAACATGCTGGACTCCCAAGCCGAGGGTCGGCAGTTCGAATCCACCCCTGGACAAGCCCTTAACATGGGTTGCTGCAAGTACCACCTACACAACGCCGTTACATTGATGCCGTGAACCCGGATGTCCAGTGGGTGTGGAGTGAGTTTAAGGGGTTGAGTGTAACCGAGTTGAATCAGCGCGGATTCCTCGTGAGTCCCGAGTGGTAGCGAGTGGATTGGTTAAACTCACTCCCCAGGTATAAAGGCATGTTAACCAGCTCCGCCAAGGGAGCTAGCTCTCTTGGTGTTGCGGTTAACATGCTGGACTCCCAAGCCGAGGGTCGGCAGTTCGAATCCACCCCTGGACAAGCCCTTAACATGGGTTGCTGCAAGTACCACCTACACAACGCCGTTACACCTCCAAATAGGAGGGTGAAAAACTTCTATCAACTTTCTCTGCAACTTTTTCATTACTAGCTTGGCCGCTGCGCGACATCGCCTGCCCTGCAGCTCGCCCGCTACACGGGCTCACCCACAGCTCGGCTGCTGCATGGCCTCGCCTGCTCTATTGGCATGCGCACAATTGCTCAACTTCGCATCACTCATGACATCATTCACTGATGACATCACAATTGCTCGAGTGACCATCACTGATTACATCATGGAGTGCTCGAGTGACATCAAGATATTTTAGAGAGGCCTGATAACCAGATTACATCAAAGGGGAAAATGTCTCTCTGGTCTAATCTTCCTTTTGGGGCAGCTGTAGCTCAGGAGGTAGAGCGGGTCGTCCATTAATCGCTTTGGATAAAAGAGGTCGGTGGTTCGATTCCCGGCTCCTCCAGTCTGCATGTCGAAGTGTCCTTGGGCAAGACACCGAACCCCAAATTTCTCCCGTTGGTGTGCCAGCACCCTGCGTGGTAGCCTGCCGCCATTGGTGTGTGAATGGGTGAATGTACCTACTGACTGTAAAGCGCTTTGGATAAAAGCGCTATATAAATGCAGGCCATTTACCATTTACCATTACATCACTCAGCGCACAATTGCTCAACTTCGCATCACTGATGACGTCAGTGAGTGATCACGAAAATGTGGCTAAAATGCTGATCATGTTTTTCTTGTTCAAAGGCCCTTCAGGTTGGTTTTTAAGAATGTATGCTTTTGCATCTTTCCTGCCCTGTGAATGTTTTCGTGAGGCCTTTGCATCACCACACTGGGATCTTGAAATGAACTCCTTTAATTGGAATGATGTTAATATTGCTGCTCTTGTTATCCCGGCACATACCCATAATGTCCCACGTCTCTCTTTCTGCTCTTACTGCTTAGATTCTACAGGCCAGATGATGGATGGCCATCAGGACAGAGACACACTGTCTCAGATCTCAGATGTAGTGAAGCAGCCAGCCTTTATTGCTGGCATTGGCGCCACCTGCTGGGTGGTCCTCATGGTCTTCAGTGTGTGGCTCTACCGTCACCGCAAGAAGAGAATTGGCCTCAGCAGCACCTACACTGGCATCCGCAAGGGTGTGTATTTGTGTTTCATATGCATATTTTAGGGATCCCTTTGAAAATAGTTTTTCCCTGCCTAACCTTGGTGTGTTATTTAGCCCCCTTCCTGACAAGCAAGCATGACATGGCATAATGGGCATAACATGGACATGACTTTATGTGTTTCTTAGAGATATAAATAGTGAAGTTGATGCCTATGTATGAATTTATTTCCAAAGCCTTTGCCTTTCCATCAAATAACATGGCGGTTACTTTAAAAAATCTAAAATATAAGATTGTTTTGATTTTGTTTAACACTTATTGGTCACTGCATAATATTGCATAATTAAAGAAAAATGTGGTGTGTGCAAACCTTTGACTAGTAGTGTACATACAAAACAGAACAGGTTTTCAAGGTTTCAGAAGAAAAGGTGTGTAATGATGGCAGGAGTAATTAAATGAGCTGATCGAGTTTGGGTAGATCTGTCGGGGCATTTGAAGGTCACTGTGATGGAGGTTCTGTGGTGGAGCTATCACACCTTGTTCTCACCACACCAAGCAGGTTTCTTCATCTCAGTCACATCAAGATATTTTAGAGAGGCCTGATAATCAGATTACATCAAAGGGGAAAATGTCTCTCTGGTCTAATCTTCCTTTTGACTCAAAGACCTCAGAAGCAAATCAGACGCTCGGCACATTCCAGATTAACTCAAAGACCTCAGAAGCAAGTCAGACGCTCGGCACATTCCAGATTAACTCAAAGAACTCAGAAACAAGTCAGACGCTCGGCACATTCCAGATTAACTCAAAGAACTCAGAAACAAGTCAGACGCTCGGCACATTCCAGATTAACTCAAAGAACTCAGAAACAAGTCAGATGCTCTGCACATTCCAGATTAACTCAAAGAACTCAGAAACAAGTCAGATGCTCTGCACATTCCAGATTAATTCAAAGACCTCAGAAACAAATCAGATGCTCAGCATATTCCAGATTAACTCAAAGACCTCAGAAGCAAGTCAAACGCTCAGTATATTCCAGATGAACTCAAAGACCTCAGAAACAAGTCAGACGCTCAGCACATTCCAGATTAACTCAAAGACCTCAGAAACAAATCAGACGCTCAGCACATTCCAGATTAATTCAAAGACCTCAGAAACAAGTCAGATGCTCTGCACATTCCAGATTAACTCAAAGACCTCAGAAGCAAGTCAGACGCTCAGCATATTCCAGATTAACTCAAAGACTTCAGAAGCAAGTCAGAAGCTCAGCACATTCCAGATTAACTCAAAGACCTCAGAAACAAATCAGACGCTCAGCACATTCCGGATCAGAATCAGAATCAGAATCAGAAAGACTTTAATGATCCCCGGGGGGGAATTGGGACAGGTTACAGTAGCTCGCACTCAGAACACAACATAGCATAAAATAAAACAGTAGTAAAATGCGATAAAGTAAGCAAAAATAAAGTAAAAATAAAGTAGAGTAAGTATAAAGTAAGCAAAAATAAGTAGAGTAAGTGATGTACATTACGTGTCAAATTGCAGTTATTGCACACTGGACTTATATTAAGTCAGCTTGCCCATTACATTACATGTGGCTCAGCCAGGCACAGTTAATTTATCGGCTGGCTCAGTCTCAGGGAGACTGAGCGTCTCCGAGGTGCTCTTTTAAGAGAGGCGAGATGGGTGAGATTAACTCAAGCACCTCAGAAACAAGTCAGAAGCTCTGCACATTCCAGATTAACTGAAAGACCTCAGAAACAAATCAGACGCTCAGCACATTCCAGATCAGAATCAGAATCAGAATCAGAAAGACTTTAATGATCCCTGGGGGGGAATTGGGACAGGTTACAGTAGCTCGCACTCAGAACACAACATAGCATAAAATAAAACAGTAGGAAAATGCGATAAAGTAAGCAACAATAAAGCTAAAATAAAGTAGAGTAAGTATAAAGTAAGCAAAAATAAGTAGAGTAAGTGATGTACATTACGTGTCAAATTGCAGTTATTGCACACTGGATTTATATTAAGTCAGCTTGCCCATTACATTACATGTGGCTCAGCCAGGCACAGTTAATTTATCGGCTGGCTCAGTCTCAGGGAGACTGAACGTCTCCGAGGTGCTCTTTTAAGAGAGGCGAGATGGGTGAGATTAACTCAAGCACCTCAGAAACAAGTCAGAAGCTCTGCACATTCCAGATTAACTCAAAGACCTCAGAAGCAAGTCAGACACTCGGCACATTCCAGATTATACAGACATTCAAAGGCTGACATTTCCCTCTATGCAGCACAGTTCTTGGAAGCAGGAGCCTGTCAACCTGCCACAGCCATATCTGCTGCCATATCACTCTTATTTGCCTCACTTCACCGGGCTCCCTATCACCCGCATTAACCTGCTTTACCTGGACACTTTTGTCTAAGGAAATAGGAGCAGCAAAGCAGGTTGCCTCACATCTGTCTATTTAAATGCTTATACACATATTCTGTGTCCATTAGCACAGTAGGCTACTATACGCAACACAAAGATCGCATGCAGAGACAAGAAACTGCTGGTGCAAACACCTAATGGTTACAAAGCAAGTGTTATACTATAACTATTATATTCAATACTGATTTCCTTATTTTTCCTTCCTCTCCCGCCTCTGTTGTCTGTCCCTACAGTCCCATCATTCACCTTTACACCTACAGGTATGTACAGTATGACTGTTCTGCTCCATTTGTTTTATTTGTTTATTTTTTATTGACCATTTAGTAGGACAGTTAGTAAAAGAAAAAAAGAGTAAAAAAAAAAGCCTACAATGTTAGGTACAGTGTGTCTTGGAATTATATTTCTACACTATTTAGAATTCACCCTCCATGAGAAAGTTCATAGTTTGATGTTTTAGTGGTTGTGGTGGGGGGGGGGACTCCTGCAGTGCTCCTGAATCTCTTGTAAGTGTGAAATTGTGTTGTGGTTAGAGAACAGAAATGCCTTTGTCTGTGCCTTCATGCACATCAAGGTGGGAGAAGGGTTTTGGAAGAGATCACTCTCACAGGAAGGCTGACATGTTTCACCATGTGACGAAAGGGATGCTTTTGAAAGGCTTGTTTTTGCGAGCTCATCCAGGTCTACTCTCATCTCATCATGTTTTCCCACTTCTTTTTGCAGTTGCCTATCAAAGAGGAGAGTCGGTGTGCAGCGCTGGCAGGTAAGTGACATTTCCCTTTGTGTTGTATGAAGACGAGCAGCAGGGATGCATTTACATTGTGGAGACACAAGGGGGGGTGCTCCTCCTACTTAATAAAGAGAAATCCTCAACATCTACCTCACGCTCACTCACTCATTGATATATGGGGACAGTATTTTTTTTTTTGACGGACAACACTTCTGTCCTTGTTGCAGACCTGGACTTCTCAGCATGGGTGAACCTTTGAACCAGCTGTGGCTGCCTGACAACTGGCCAAATGCATGTGCCAACCACAAGGACTGCAGCATCAACTGCTGCAATAGTGGCAATGGCACTAGTGACAGTAACATGACCACATACAGCCGACCAGGTTAGTACAGGACCGACTTAGTGTGCTATATCTCAGGCTGGAACCTCTGAGAGAAACATAGCACTGTTATCAGGTGTTATTTGGTGATTTTCATGTTTTAACTTCACTTGAAATATGGGTTGAGAAAATTCTATGACCTTTAAGGTCCTTACCCCCAAATACTTAAAATTCAAATAATTTCAAATCATATTTTCCAAACCTATATCAGTCAATGCAACCGTGCATACCAACGGCAAAGTTTCGCTGAGCGTTATTGCGGCATTTATTTTTTCTGATCAAATTTTCAGAAATTCGCTTCCATTTAGACATCTGTTGCTGTGATTGACAGGTGGGTCAACATTCGCATCGCAATTTCATGCTGTATATTTGCATCGCTCTTGGTGTGTAACAGCCTTTAGGCTTATGGTATGATTAGGGCTCAGCAATATATCGATATTATGTATATCAATATCGTGATATGAGACTAGATATCTTCTTTGAATTTTCAAAATATCATGATATGGCATTAGTGTTGTCTTTTCCTAGTTTTAAAGACTGCATTACAGTAAAGTGTTGTAATTTTCTGAACTTACGAGACAGTTCTAGCTGTTCTATTATTTGTCTTTACCCACTTAGTCATTGTATCCTTTAGCCACATTACTGATGATTATTTATCAAAAATCTCATGTAAATAATGTATGGAAGCAGCAATTTACAACTAAACATTTAGCCAGCTTCGTAATACTGACATATTGTCTATTACCATTCAGCCTAAAAATACAGAGATATGATTTTTTTTGTCCATTTTGCCAAGCTCTACTTATTCAAAACACCAATTGTATCAACATGTTATCAACAATTGTATCTACATGTTTGTGGCTAAAAACAGCAGATTTTCTTACTTTACATTTAGATAGATAGGTTTTCACAATAAGGGCCTAGAGCAGTAATCCACATCAAATTCCCTCCAGTAATATTGACGGTCTGGGAATTGCTGTGTCCATGTGCTGCTTCGTCTCATGAGCCCATGTCCTCCTCAGCCGACTGCATAGCCAACTATGGAAACCATCTGGAGAACAAGCAGGGAGGCCTGCTGGGCTCTGAGACACCCATCTACAGTGATGTGAACCTCTCCAACCAGATCAATGAATCAATCAAGACGTTCAACAACCCCAGCCTGTGTTATGCAAGTCCGGGAGGAGGATCAACAGCCACATATGAACCCATCCCATACGCCACCACCCAGCTCATTCAGTCCAACATCAAGAGTAAGGCAGCCGGTGGGGCCATGGCAGAGCCTCTGGACATGCACTGCTGGAAACAGCCTCCCAACCCGCCTCAGATACCAAAGGAGATCGCAGCACAGATGCAGTACAACATCATGGAGCAAAACAGACTCAATAAAGGTGAAGTAGGCTGTAAACTCTTTTAAAGCCTTTTCTAAAACATTTTAAGAGCATTTTACCTCCTTAATTTGATGTATCTCTTGTTGAAACAGAATTTTGGGGCAGGACATAGAAAAAGGCAGTTTTATTTGATGGGAAGTTTTATTTGCATTTATAGTTAAATAGCTGTATAGTATGACATAGAAATTTAGTTAACAAGTAAAACGTTATTTTTCATTTTGTGGTGACTATAAAAATTGATTTGTTCTTCATCATTTGAATGAAAAGAATGAGAACAATCGTACTACACAAACACAGCATATCTTTAGACTATGGGAGGAAACCCAAGCATCCGGAGGAAACCTACACAAACATGGGGAGAACGTGCAAACTCCACACAGAAAGGACCAGGGTGGAGATTCAAACCCACTACCTTCTTTCTGTGAGGTGACAGTGCTAACCACTGAGCCACCAGCATTGATGGAAATTAAATTACCATTACATCTCACCGGGTCTTTATCCATTCCCCTGAATCACTCTATAACCACTGCCACTTTTTCCAACTTTGATATGATGGAGGTTCTTCCAGGCATTCCACTGTGATGTGACGGACTGTGCGGCTGTTTAGCATGGTGGTTGGTCAAGTTGTCCCATCAGTGATGTAGAGGTCTGCAGTTCCTCTTAGTCAGCTCATGTTGCACACATAAGTTGTTAGAATGCCTAGGATCCAATGTGTGAGATTGGAACAGAAAAATACAGTGAGTCCTCTTGAAAACAAGACTAGGTCAAAACATGGCTGGACTGTGTTCTGGCCGACTAATGGTATAATGTTATCACTCAGTCAGCGAGTGACAGACAGTCACATTCTCTTTGCTTGATCTCCAGATCATCTCCAAGGAGGTGAAGGGATGATCCAAAAAAGCACCCCCTACATTCAGGCTCGAGATCACAGCACAGGAGGCTCCCAACACAGCTCAGACAGAGCCAGCAACAGCACCTCAGGTATGGCCAGGACACAGTGTGGTGTGGACACATGTATTGGATTGAGTCATATGTCTGTGTTCATCCTTGTGTTTTTGTGTTTTTATCAGGGAGTCAAAACCATAAGAAAGGATCACGCCCCCCCAAGACACCCAAACAGACCGCAGTAAGCTGGGGAGACCCCCTGTCACCCCCTCATACTAACGCCTGGGACTGTGATGAGTATACTTTACCCATGGAAAAGAGGTGAATGGGAAAACACACACACGCACATACAAGTCAAGTCAAGTCAAGTCAAGTTTATTTGTATAGCACATTTCATACACAGAGGCAATTCAAAGTGCTTCACATAAAATGGTTGACAGGAAAAGAAAAGAAAAGAAAAGAAGAGAATAAAATGGACATTTAAAAGCATCACAACAAAACTTAAAAAAAAGAGTATAAAAAGTGCATTAAGCAACAGGCGCAGCAGTTGCAAAAAGAGCTAAAAACTTATAGAGGACTCATTGGGTTTGCATAGTAGCTGGGTCCACTGTGATGTGGACCCAGCTGACCCAGCTGTGCAGCTGTACACAACCGCACGCACGCGCACACACACACACACACACACACACACACACACACACACACACACACACACACACACACACACACACACACACACACACACACACACACACACACACACACACATATTCACACGAACATACAATCTAACACTAACCCTAGGATGTTTTTAATTTGTACTGCTGACCTGTGTTTCAAAATATGCTGTAATATGCACCCACCAGCCTGTGCCAAATTTGTTCTCAGCAGTCAATACATTACATAAGATAGAACAAACAATATTGTCATGTTAAATAACAAATGCAAATGTGCACAATGCACATGTGCATGATATGCACATATTGTGCACAGAGTTGATTCTTCACAAATTGTAAGCTTGAGCCCTATTCCCACCAGCCATTTAAAAATATGTATTACTGCTTGACTGGGGATGTTCAAGTCCAACAGAATGATAACACAATCTCAAGGAAGCACACACAATGTATGAAGTATTGTCAACCACTGTCTGCAGGCCGGATGTTTCCCATCCCTTGATTGATTGATTGATTGATTGATTGATTGATTGATTGATTGATTGATTGATTGATTGATTGACAAACAAGATTTCTTATTGCAGGATTACCGTAACGATTTATGACATGTCAGAACCCCTGTCAGTCTATCTTAACTTCTTTGAGTCCTACTTATCTGTTCTCGAATGATTCCTAAATTCTTAAATTTGACACTGACACAAACTGAACTGAAGTAATAATGCTGGTCTGGCTTCAAGGCAAGGACAATTGTTTTTTTTTGGGAGGGCCCAGGGTTTTCGGACAGTTTTTGCCATTGATGACTAATGGGTGCTTCAGGACCTAGACGACCCCTATTTCCTGTATCCATATCCTCTGTCACTCATCCCTCTCTTATCAGTTTTGATCCTGACGTCCACTGCCCCATGCTGCCCTCCAGGATGTACCTTCATCAGGATGGCATGGAGGTGGAGGAGGAGACTAAGAGAATAGAAAGCTGCCCTACTCCCCCAGTAAGAGGAGCAGCCTCCTCCCCTACTGACGTGTCTTATAGCAGCAGATCTACAGTCACATCCTCAGACCTGAACCATGGCCTGCATGATGGAAGACAACACCACAGGTAACCAGACCAACCAGATTACACCTCATTCAAATCAAATACAACAGAGTGCCAAAGTCACACCCTCTTCCGGGTTCGGCATGGGGCCTAAGGGATTTCATTCCCCATTCATTTCCCCATAGATGTTTTTGAACGTCAAACCAAGCAAATCAGCTATATTCAGAATTAGGAGAGACCATAGAACATAGAGGGCGTGACTTTGGCACTCTGTGACAGTTCAATCACCAGCAATACAAAAAGCGCAACTCAAAAGCGGCAATTGTGGCAAGAGTGCACAGCTTAATTGTTTTGTTTGTCTTTTTTTTGTAATACCCTTACCAGTCAGCACATAACCAGCCACCCACTGCCCCCTCGCCCTCTTTCCCCAAAACATACCTCCACCTCCACACCCCTCTGCCTGGATACTGATGGCCAGGAAGAGGAGGAGGCAGAGGAAGAGACAGACGCAGAGCTCACCCAGAGTCACCACGACCAGCACCAAAGCCAGCAGCAGCACCACCCTCTCCCACACAAGCTGCACCTCCGTGGGTTAGAGCAGACCCCAACCTCCAGCACCGGGGAGCTGGACAGATCAGTCACAGGGTCCATGGTCAATAGCTGGGGCTCGGCATCGGAGGACAACATTTCGTCAGGCAGGTCCAGTGTTGTCAGCACCTCAGAAGGATCCTTTTTCACAGACGGCGATTTCAACCAGGCAGCGCCCTCTTCACGGGATAATGTCGGCCTGCGCATGTGCAGGTACCCAGAGGAGTCAGGTGAGAAGGGGTCTGGGGGGAAAAGACATTGACTTTGCACGTAATTTTACTGGTTTGAACATTTTAACTTTTTTAAACTTTTTTACAAGAAATTTACCTGAAATAACATTGAAGTTGATCTTGTATCACCATCTATTCTCTTCAGAGACTAGTCATTATTGTCAGACAACTAGTGAAAATCTTTAATAAACAAAAGAAGTTTTAACAAAACACCATTCAAAGATTTGTAAGGGATTCCCATGAGGCATGAGTTCTGTTATGGCTGTGTATTTAGGTATTTAAAGCGGCCAACTCTGTCACTGAACTTGCATTTACTGTAGCAGCAGGTTTGGTTGCTCCTCTAGGACATCCCGGGACGTTTTGCGGAAGTTTTGTTGCTCGAATACTACTGAATGCTATTGAAGGTTCTGGGTGACACCTTGCATCCCCTCCCCCCCCATTCTTTTTATTCATTTTATTTTTGACTGTCTCGCCTGTTTTGTAGTGTCGTTTTTTGTCTAATATGTTGTGTGTAAAATGGACAATACAAAATTGAAATATCCCAAAAATAAATAAAGCGGCGTACTCTCCAAGTAAAATATCAGTCATTGGTTACACTATGCCACTGCATTAACTCAATGCTGAATATTTGGTTAATTGAGTATCCTGAAATAGAAATGTGGACTTTAACAGATCGTTTAAATATTCAAGATTGTCTTATCCAGCTGCCTTGCAAGCCAAGGTTACATACGTTTACTGTTGAAAGCAATATTTTGTCATTTCAGACTTGTACTAAATCTGTGTTACCGCTTCAGGTCAGCGACCCAGCAGCCCCATGTCCACTGACAGCAACATGAGTCCTGCAGTAATGCATAAGAGGCCCAAGAGGCATAAACAGCACCATTCTGCTCTACAGGGCCACCAACCCAGAGACGTCTTCAACGATGGTGAAACACTCAGACTGCACACAGAGAGACTGCTCACTGTATAGCTCTTACAATAAATCTGACGTTTGACTCTCTGTGCTCTTCTCTGTCCCCAGACTCTTGCATGCCTCTAAACTTCCCTAGCCAGAAGTCCCATGGCGACTATAACGTGCGGGGGGCCACGCTGCCTAGGATGGGCTCCGCAGAGGCCAGGGGCCGACGAGGCAGCACCGGGGCTCACAGGACCAGGGAAGGGACGCTGGAGCAAAGGGAGAACCAAGAGAAGCACAAAACCCCTCAAGGAGGAAAATCGAGCAGCAGAACCCGACAGCACTCAGGTACTGAACGGATCTCACAATCTTTGACGTTTCCCAAAATGATTATGTCCTCTGTTAAGGAGTAAATTTGCTAAATAACTCATAGACCAACTGAAGCAGCATGTTATTTGACTTGAAATGATTAAAAATATCTAACCTCATACAAGTTATGAGTGTGCGTGCGGCAAACTTCCCCTTACGGATTTTGCTTGTCCTGCATTTTGCCAGCACCATCCTCTGTGCTTTCCTCTGAACTTCTTAACAGCTGAGTATATGCTTAAACAACTAAAATTATTTGATCTAATTTATTTTCTTTCCTCTCCTTCAGATTTTGGGGACATCCTTCTGTACAGCCGTCCCTCTTTCCCATCAGGTCAGGCTCAGAGGGAGCCTGGTGGTCCTAACTCCTCCAGCTTCATGTCATCTGGAGACTCGAGGGCCAAACAGGGAGGAGAGGCGACACCTACAGGACAGGGGGGCTTCCAGCTGCAGGTGGATGAGGTAAATAATAATAATATCCAGGAACCTTCTACAGTACATGTGACATTCTTTGTCCGTTCTACTTTGCTTTTCTAAATTCCTTTCATTCTTTCTGACACTGTTTAACTTATTGGAAACTTTATGATATTATTTCAGGTTATTACAGTCTACATTTGTAAGTAAACATCAGACTGTTTTGCTTCCACAGCTGCTGGAGAGCTGAGGAGCAATGCGAGGAGAACAGGAATTTCCTACAGTTGCTTCACACGAAGGAATATGACCCTTATTATACGGAGGAAGACCCTAAACAATACTGCACATTATCTACTAATGTTTTCCAGTTACACTTTCTCATTAGATGTTGGAAAAAAGAAAGTGAGAAAAAGGCGCTCTCTTGTTTGAGTCTATGGACTTAAATTCAAAGCCCTATTTATTGTTTACTTGTTATTGGTTGACTGGCTTCCACCAGCCTGTATGGTGGGTTGCTCAGTAATGTAAGATGAACTACATGCACATTCGATGGCTGTTGTGAGTGTATACAAAGATTTTGTCCATGACGACTGCTTGATGTGGTCCATATGGTCTTTGCCTGTCAGTTGTCAGTTTACTGTACTTGATATTCAGTCATCATCACCAGCCATCTTGTAAATTGTTTAAATCGTTTACTGCCACAGAAGTGCTTCAATGGGATCATATATTTTAAACGTGTTTTATATAGCACTGTTAATGATTTGTTATTGGTGTACATCTTGTCTTTGTATTATTTGTTCTACTTTGGTTATAAAAGCACAATCACTTAATTTTAAAGTCATTATTGTATGAATTTGAATCTGAGGATCGGGAAACCGGTCTTAAAAACGTGTTAACATAGACCATCTAAAAATGGTTGTGAATCATTTCATCAGCTCAGTTCAGACTGAGTAAACGATGGCTCTCTTCTTTGCGTTGTGTCTGAGCCGGGTCATGTTCAGTGTGTGTACTGAGAGTTTTGCATGTGTCACTTGTAGGAGGTTTTATTCAACATCTTGGATTCAGATGAAAAGTCTGGTCATGGACTCATTCCATTTGTTGTTTCCTTCCATTGAGTCCGTTCCAAGCCCTCCATTCCCTTGAGCGGGGCTATGGCACAGCTTCTGTAGGTTATATGGAGCAGGGATGTCACCAAAACGACCCAATTCAAATGAGTATTGACATTCATCAAAACAAATCTTGTAACCAGATGCCTCTTTCCAGTTTAAATTCATTAAACCTTGATTTTCAATCAGGGTGAATGGGACACTGCAACAAGGTTTGATTTCCCTCATGTCTCCAAATGCACTTTTAATCAAGTGAGGGGCCACAGACAGACCAAAGCAAACGACATGTAGAGTCTGTAGAGTAAAATAGAGCCTTGGAGAGGATGGTTAAATTGTTTTGGAGTATGATGGTGTCTGGTCCTTCTTGGCATCCCTGCATGAAGACACATGGACACAAGGCTTTAGCAGTCATGGAAAACCTGGATAAGTCATGGAATTTGATTGATGTTTTCCTGGCCAGGAAAGGTTATGAGAAATGACATATATCCATATGGTTTAGAAAATATTATGGAAATTAGTTCATAATCTTTCTTTTCCTCAACCAGTCATGTACAGTACTTGCAGCCCAGCAGGCTTGTGCTATAGGTAATGGCATTCACAGGGAATTTGGTTTGCAAAAATGTAAAAGAGGCCTGGACATAGATCAAGGAAAGACATCTATTCTAACCAGAAATATTAGACTCTTTGTTAAGGAGAAGTAACAAAAAGGAAAATATTATCTGTATAGAGTGAAGGTTGTAAAGTGAAATTTGCCATGTTTAAAAATAATAATAATAAAATGAAATGACCATGTTCCAACATGTCAGCCGTTCCTGATAATCTTATAGATTGGATGGGGGAAAAGTTGTAATTTTTACTGCATTATTTATAATTAAAATCTTCAAATGCAATTGTCTCATTTGAGATATTTTCTAGTGCAGTTCCTGATGTGTGAATGTTGAATGTCTTTCAGTTCCTTGTCAATCTATCCAGTTTGACTGAGGTTGTGAGACAGGAAGTAGTGTTCAAGCCAGTGATACTCAACTTGCGGCCCGCGCCCCCTGTGTGGCCCGCGATGGAATTGCAAAAAAAAAATTACAGTGCACCTGAATGCAACATGCAAGATACCCGCTGAATAAGTGTCCAAATGTTCATGTCATTCTGGCCAATACTCCACTTCTGTTATAGCATTTCAGTCTGGAATATGGAATATCTTTCAATAATCTATGATTTAGCTGCTAAATTGTCAAATACCGCCGTCTGCTCGCTACCCAGGCACTTATGTATGTACTAACTAACTATCCGGTGTGCACAACATTGTCAGACTAAACTCCGGCTGGCACCCCAAAAACCTACAATCCGCTACAGAAAAATGTATATTGTTTGTTTATTAACTGGCCGCTGGCCTTCTATCATTTCATGAAAGTGGCCCCCAGGCAAAGCAAGTTGAGTATCTAATCCCTGGTTCAAGGTGAACAAGGAAGCAGGAATGCTGCGGAAAAGAAAGGCGGATTGAGAGAGTGTGGTGAGACATGCTGCTTCATTATCCTCACTCTCAACCTTCATCAACAGAGCAGCTGCATGCTGTCAAAGGGAAGGAAGCTGTTTGGTGCCTATCACAGATGTCTTTGTGTGTGTGTGTGTGTGTGTGTGTGTGTGTGTGTGTGTGTGTGTGTGTGTGTGTGCAAGGCCGTAGCCAGGGTTCCGAAATAGGGGAGGTCCAGCAAGGGGAGGCGGATTCGGTGGCGCCCGTTAGGGCCAATTTGAGGTTTTTTTTTCCCCTTTTTTAGCCATATTTAGAGTAATATATCATTTTAAATCAACATTAGGATTATACTGTTGTGATGTCATTATTCAGTATATTCTCTTTCATGTCACCACCTGCTCAGCTCTCCTGTCAACATAATTGTAACTAACAAACACAAACTGTTTTAGCCAAATTCATATCAAAATGACACCTACAAACACAGGTACACAACCCAAGCCGTACACAACACACAAAGTCATCATCGATAATAAAAAAAACATACAGAGGGACATTTATTTATTCCTGATAGGAACGATTGAAAAATAAAATAAAATATATTATGTTGTTTTTAACTTTACACCACCTCTTTTTGTTACTTATTGGGTCATGAAACTGAAACCATGCATATAGCCACCTGCATACCTGACTTCGGGAGCTTGGCAATTGGCATCATGCATGATTAGCCAGTAGCATCCCAACGTGTCACACAGGTAACATTACTTAAGAGACAGACTAGACACTTACTTTCTTGGTTGTTGCTAAAAAATCTGTCAGTGTCACTCACTGTCTGTCGTTCACTCGCTCACTGTCTCGCAGCTCGCTCACCTTCAATTATCTCGCCAGGCAGACAGAGAGTCATCACTCACCACCATGCTGCTGCTCTCTCAGAATCAAGTTACCGCGGACGCGGCGTCAGATGACTTCCTGCCTGACCTGCCTTTCGTTTCAAAATAAAAGAGATCCCGTGTTTTTCATGCTTTTCCATGCAGATTGTTTTATTTTTTTCTCTGAAATATTAGGGGAGGTCCGGACCTCCCCGTCCTCATAGCTAGCTACGGCCATGTGTGTGTGTGTGTGTGTGTGTGTGTGTGTGTGTGTGTGTGTGTGTGTGTCTGTGTGTCTGTGTGTGTGTGTGTGTGTGTGTGTGTGTGTGTGTGTGTGTGTGTGTGTGTGTGTGTGTGTGTGTGTCAGGTTGACCATCCCCAGGCTCACGCAGTCAATACTGCATCGTGCGCAAGTAATTGCAATGATTATAGCATTATACAGAATTAGATAATGCATTACATGTATCAACAAGGTAGACCCAGAATCCCAAAATCCGTGAAGAGTGAGTGATGATGAGGCTATAGGACCTGTGATCCTTCCACCCAGATACCTATTATGCATTTAGTGAATATCACACTGGTTGAACTCAACGTGCTCCCTTTTGATATCATCCACATGTGTCTGTGACATATAGATGCCCACTGCCATACTAGAAACCCTATGGTCTATATGAAACCCAGCAATGTTGTTTCCTATGAACTTTTATGATTAAATAATGTCTTGGACTATTTTCAATAATGAAGACTACTTAACAGCTGATGCCCAGTCCAGGTCATATCACAGTGCACGCCCCCTTTCTTTGAGGTTGTATAACCATTCATTGTTAGGCTCGCCCCCTTTCTCTGATGCTGTCTCCTCACCCATTCACAGTTTACCACACGTGGCAATAACCAATCAGCCCAAGCTATTCCTCTCCAGCTGATCCCAATCACCTAATCAGCATAGTATATCAGGGTCCATGTTTTACTCTGTTTGGTATGTGCTGTGCCATGTGTCATTCTCAGTTGCTGATCATCAACGCTGAAGCAATTGTTTTTGCCCCACCTCCTCCCCTGACCACCACCATCATCATGACTCCTGATTGAAGAATTCCCTCTGTCAATAAAGCATAACGAAAATACATTTTTAAAATTAAGGATGGAAGACAAAAAAGAACAAGCATCAATTAAGGGGATATAACAGAATGTGAAGAAAGCACATGAATTGAATGTAATTTAATTTAGTGTTATTACATAAGCAAAAAAGAACATCAATGAAATGTTTGTTGTTGTTTTGACCAGATTTGTTCCCCCCCCCCCCCCCCCCCCCAGAGATGTATAATTCGACTTTTGAAGTGCCTGGCTAAGGTAAAGGCTATATTTTAGCTTTTAGTCAAATTAGAAATAGTTAAATACACTTAGTTATGGCAAGAGATTAATTTCTAGACATCCAAACAGTTACACTTATCACCTTTCTAAACTGACTAAAAGCAAAGATATAGCTATTTCCTGGTTTCAGCCAATTATTACGCTAATTTCCCGTTTTTGGCAATTCATTCGCTCATTATGCTAATTACTCAAACTGCCCAACATGCAACTTTTAGCATCCAAGTTGAATTTCCTCCAGTTCATAGGAAACACCATTACCGAGTCCAAGACATTTCCAGGAGACTAGTACATGTAGGGCACTTAAGCAAAGGATTTCTGAGTGGTGTCACCTTTTTCAATATCATTGAGTTTGCATAAACCTAACTTAACTTAATACAGATGTTTGGTTATTGCATTGACACCATGGAGCTCCCTTCTCGGGCGCAGTCTTGTCCTTGAATCAAGGAGATAGACTGATCAAGGACCTTGATCAACGGGCCCGATGTGTGAAAGCATTTTGCCACTTCCAGCACAGACTCCTCTTGTCTCAGCTTCACTGACAAATTGGTTTGTAGAATGTTCCCTTGAAAGAACAAGAAGACAATCACTGCTCTCAGAAATGTTGTCGTTTTAAGTCAAACACTAAGGATGATGATTAGTCTGATTGCGTTCATGTTCATATTTTAATTTTACTTCACTGCACATGTAAAATACCTTTGAGGTTGATTCCCTTAAGTGATGGTGTTTGATATCACTCAAAGAATGATCCAAAACAACGAGTAACTCTATCAGTGTACTTTATCTGAGTGTTAATGCACTTTCCTGAATTATAACACTACAGGGTCAGTTGACCAGTGAGTGACCGGAAGCTGAGCCATGATAATAATCATAATAAAAGGCTTGTTCCTTAATTAAACTTTGAATTCCCTGTGGTCATGTGCTCAACTAGAAGCACTCAAACCCGCCTGCCTGGCTGTGTGCCAAGTCAATCCCATTTTACTTTCAGATCACACACGGCACAGGTTAAGAGGATCAGAAGGCGAAGGAGAGACTCTTCACCCGGAAAGCAGGAGTCTACTTATCGCTGGAGGAACATTTTCCTGCACGACAGCCTCCTGCCTGCTTCCACATGACTAAACCTGGACAAGTTTATGGAACCAGAAGGAAATTTAAAGTGCTGTGAGGAACCAGTCACCACTCTGTAAGCAGCCCTACCCTCAGAGGGTTTATTGTACAATCCCTCCATAGACTCACTGCTCGATCCGAATCCACAAAACTCAAGCATAGTCCTTAGTCAACTCAGTTTCAGTATACAATGCAATGTAACATTTAGATATGACTTGTGTGCCACAGCCAATCAGCTGCATAGAGTCATTCATAATTTCACTTACATTGTCTGTTTGTGTTGGTATTGAAGCATATGACTAAATGGCAGGTGAATCATTTTGATGTTCAAGATTCAAGATTCAAGATTTTTATTGTCACTCCATGGTACAAGTACCACGTGTGAAATTCTTGTGCAGTGGACTCCGTTTACGACATAGTACAAATAGGCAACAAGCAATAAGTAATAGGCAATAAGAAATAGGCAGAAATAGGCAATAAGACAGCAATAAGGCAATAAGAAATAGGCATCTATAAGCAATAAGACAAGTCGGTGGCTTATACGACAGTGGCATATTCATTGCACATAGGTGCACATGTCATGTGCATACGTTAGACGTGTTCAGACATTCCAAATTCGACGTTTTATACATACATGTGCAAATAGCATGTACCTTATTAAACATACACTTACATTTACAATTAAACGTTAGGCACCTTATTAAACATACACTTAAATTTACAATTAAACATTAGGCATCCGTAATAGTAGCAGCTGCAGTACGGTACGGTACGACTACTGCACTATTTGTGCATATTTAGGAGTCTCGTGGCCTGCGGGAAGAAACTGTTCCTCAAGCGATTTGTGCGTGTTTTTGGAACCCTGTATCTCCTCCCTGAGGGTAGCAGGGAGAACAGGCTGTTGTGGGGATGGTTTGTGTCTTTGATGATCTTCAGGGACCTCCTGAGGCACCGCTGGTTGTACAGTTCGTGCAGTTCTGGCAGTTCACCTCCTGTTACGTGCTGGGCCGCGCGCCTCACCCTCCGTAGCGCTCTGCGGTCCATGGTGGTACAGTTCCCGTACCAGGCGGTGAAGCCGCCTGTCAGCAGGCTTTCAATGGTGCCTCTGTAGAAGTCCCCGAGGATTTCTTTCCTCAGCCCGAATTTCTTCAGGCGCCTGAGTCCGTGTAGTCGCTGTTGGGCCTTTTTGACAAGAGTGGCGGTGTGGCCGGCCCAGGTCAGGTCCTGGTGGATGTTGACTCCCAGGTACTTGAAGCTGTCCACCCTTTCCACCACTGTGCCGTTGATGGTGATTGGGGGGTGTGCGCCCCCCCCTCTCCTGTAGTCTACAATGATCTCCTTAAGTAAGCTGCCATCAGCCAATGCTATGCAATTGTCAATATATTTAAGTTCCACCAAACTTTATAATTTCTTCCATGACCGATACCAACTTGAAACAATTGTTTCACATTAGGTAGAAAATTGTCAGGGCGGTTAGGTCTGACCTGGAAATGGACTTTTTGTATGTCTGCTGAGAGGCACACAACGTTCCATGGGGTTCTGTGTGATTCTGTTCGGAAGTTATATTGTGAAAACCCCTAATCCATTGCCATGCCCCCTTTGGTCAATTGGTATGGAAAATGAATCAGTTCTTCCTTGCCCCATGCATGACCAACCTTTCCTCAAGGTTTTGATGTTTTGAGATATCCTGCTAACAAAATGGGTAAAAAAAACATATAGTCCAAGGTCACAATATCAGATCTGACCCATAATTGCGCTATAAAAAATTAACTTCAATTATAACAAAATAGATCAACCTCTTCATTATTGCCACTAGTTTGGGATTAAATCAAATTAACAGCTGGTAAGAACCAGGGAAGTGTTACAGCCTTAAACAGAAACAAAATTATGGTTAGAGCATGAACAGTCAATTTTAGGTAGATGGGAACTTGAACTACCGGTATGCAAAATGTTCTTGTACATCATGTTTACTGTGCAAACTATGCAGCACATACAACCAGTCTCCCAAAATAATTTATTTCAATACCTCAATTGCAACCAAAACATTTCCTTTTCAGTTGTTTGAGTGGTGTTATTATTTTCGTCTCTGAGAAACAGCTCAGCAGCCATGAAAGACTCTCTTTATCCCCCTCTACTTTTTAGAGTATTTTCAAGGACAACTGCCGACAGCCATTCAAGTGTTTTGCCTTGGTTTCTAAGATACTGTGTGTGTGTGTGTGTGTGTGTGTGTGTGTGTGTGTGTGTGTGTGTGTGTGTGTGTGTGTGTGTGCGTGCGTGTGTGTGCGTGCGTGCGTGCGTGCATGTGTGTGTGTGTGTGTCCTGCCAAGTTTCATTTTCAATTTTGCTGTGTTTATCCAGCAGACTCTCTGCAGTCTGTTCACAAAGAGCTGGCCCTGACAGCTAGGGCAAAATGTGGCAGAATTGCAGAGAGGCTGACAGAAAAAGTGGAAGTGATGGCTGTCATCCCTGAGCACCACTTTATAAGGGAACATATCTGCACAGAGTCACAGACAGTATGGTGAGTTCTGCACAGACAGTACGGTGAGTAGTATGGTGCGTTCTGCACAGACAGTATGGTGAGTTCTGCACAGACAGTATGGTGAGTTCTGCACAGACAGTATGGTGAGTTCTACACAGACAGTATGGTGAGTTCTGCACAGACAGTATGGTGAGTTCTACACAGACAGTATGGTGAGTTCTGCACAGACAGTATGGTGAGTTCTGCACAGACAGTATGGTGAGTTCTACACAGACAGTATGGTGAGTTCTGCACAGACAGTATGGTGAGTTCTGCACAGACAGTATGGTGAGTTCTGCACAGACAGTATGGTGAGTTCTACACAGACAGTATGGTGAGTTCTGCATCACACAGTATGGTGAGTTCTGCACAGACAGTATGGTGAGTTCTGCACAGACAGTATGGTGAGTTCTGCATCACACAGTATGGTGAGTTCTACACAGACAGTATGGTGAATTCTACACAGACAGTATGGTGAGTTCTACACAGACAGTATGGTGAGTTCTACACAGACAGTATGGTGAGTTCTGCACAGACAGTATGGTGAGTTCTACACAGACAGTATGGTGAGTTCTGCATCACACAGTATGGTGAGTTCTACACAGACAGTATGGTGAGTTCTGCACAGACAGTATGGGGGTGAGTTCTGCACCACACAGTATGGTGAGTTCTGCACAGACCAGTGGCGCCGGAACGAGTTTGCAAATTCTTTTTTTCCAATGTTCCAAAAATTGACGTTTTTTTTAACGTCTGGATGATTTTTAGCCATATTTAGAGGAATATCTAATTTTAAATTAACATTAGGATTATACTGTAGTGATGTAATTATTCAGTATTTTCTCCTTTTCTCACTCACTTGGTGACCTGCTCTCCCTTTAGGTCATTTTACAATTACACTACAACAGACAGCAACACAGGCAGAAACACTGAACTTATTATTATTATTATTATTATCACTTCGAAACACAGTGCAAAACTTGTCATCTCAACACAAAAATAAAATAACAATAACCGTATACGATTATAGCAGCAGCCAATGACAGTGAGTGCACTGCAGTACAGAGTCCAGGTCTGTCTGTCTCTCAGGTGTAATAATCCCACAATGATCACGGCTTTAACAAGTGTCACAGGCTGTGTAAACAGTGTAAAGTGGGCTCTCTGTAATTTGATCCCTGGCTCTGTCTGTCTCAGGTGTAATAATCCCACAACGATCATGGCTTTAACAAGCATCACAGGCTGTGTAAACAGTGTAAAGTGGGCTCTAAGCGTCAGGGGCAGTTGCCCCCTCAGATTTTTTTTTTTTTTTTTAGGGGGACCAAATTTTAAGGGGGACAAAATGTCCCCATGTCCCCCTTGTTCCGGCGCCAGTGGCACAGACAGTATGGTGAGTTCTGCACCACACAGTATGGTGAGTTCTGCACCACACAGTATGGTGAGTTCTGCACAGACAGTATGGTGAGTTCTGCACAGACAGTATGGGGGTGAGTTCTGCACAGACAGTATGGTGAGTTCTGCACAGACAGTATGGTGAGTTCTACACAGACAGTATGGTGAGTTCTACACAGACAGTATGGTGAGTTCTGCACAGACAGTATGGTGAGTTCTGCACAGACAGTATGGTGAGTTCTGCACAGACAGTATGGTGAGTTCTACACAGACAGTATGGTGAGTTCTACACAGACAGTATGGTGAGTTCTGCACAGACAGTATGGTGAGTTCTGCACAGACAGTATGGTGAGTTCTACACAGACAGTATGGTGAGTCCTGCACAGACAGTATGGTGAGTTCTACACAGACAGTATGGTGAGTTCTGCATCACACAGTATGGTGAGTTCTGCACAGACAGTATGGTGAGTTCTACACAGACAGTATGGTGAGTTCTGCACAGACAGTATGGTGAGTTCTGCACAGACAGTATGGTGAGTTCTGCACAGACAGTATGGTGAGTTCTACACAGACAGTATGGTGAGTTCTGCACCACACAGTATGGTGAGTTCTGCACAGACAGTATGGTGAGTTCTGCACAGACAGTATGGTGAGTTCTGCACAGACAGTATGGTGAGTTCTGCACAGACAGTATGGTGAGTTCTACACAGACAGTATGGTGAGTTCTGCACAGACAGTATGGTGAGTTCTGCACAGACAGTATGGTGAGTTCTGCACAGACAGTATGGTGAGTTCTGCACAGACAGTATGGTGAGTTCTGCACAGACAGTATGGTGAGTTCTGCACAGACAGTATGGTGAGTTCTACACAGACAGTATGGTGAGTTCTGCACAGACAGTATGGTGAGTTCTGCACAGACAGTATGGTGAGTTCTGCACAGACAGTATGGTGAGTTCTGCACAGACAGTATGGTGAGTTCTGCACAGACAGTATGGTGAGTTCTACACAGACAGTATGGTGAGTTCTGCACAGACAGTATGGTGAGTTCTGCACAGACAGTATGGTGAGTTCTGCACAGACAGTATGGTGAGTTCTGCACAGACAGTATGGGGGTGATTTCTGCACCAGACAACAGCACTATGGAAGCACATGCCTCCTCTGACTTACCAGCAGAACTGAACCATATGTTCCCTATGAATTGCAGTATTAGTTAGGGACCCAGCAGGAGGTTTCGGAGAGTTGTTGTGATTCCTTGAACAGGTAAATTTTTGACACATTGAAGTTGATTGAGGATATAAAGAGGATGCTGTTGGAGTAATGACGTCTGGAGGTGATGAAGACGTTCATTAGGTTCTCAGCAGTCAAATGAACAGGTGTTGCCAGACTGAGGAAGGCGGTCTTTGCATCTTCTTCAACCACACCAATGAAATGGCAAAGATGCAATCCAGTATGGTGCCAAGGTTGTGGACTTGCGATGAAGTGACACAGAGCGAGAGGAAGGGGGGATTGTAACGCCAATACATAGGCCTAATTCTCATTTAAGATTCATCGCAGTTAAGCATGATCATTTCCTTTTTAAGGCAAGCAGTTGGTCAGGTTTAGCAGTTGTCATAGATAATGAATTTGAGGTTGAGGTTCCATTTGTTCTATTTGTTTTGGTTTCTGTCAGCGAAGTTGTGTGTGTGTGAGAGCGATGTGTGCAAGAGAGGACTTATTGGTGGCAGATGAGAAGAGCTAGATGACAAAGGCTGAAATAAGATGGTGGCATCATCTGGCATCAGAAGTGAGGAGGTCATTTGTGACTTTTAGAGGCACACACATGCTGACAGTGAGTTATGAAGATGATGAATGGAGATTTTCCAGCACAATGGGACACACAAGGGTATTACAAATTGGGTAGCCAAATGTCCAGACATGTTTTAAATATTCCAGGAGTAAGCTACAGTTCATGGCAAAACAATGAGCAGTAGAGTTGGTAATTCATATGTACTCGTATGTATGTATGTATATATATAATTCATATATTTGAAAGAAATATAAATGCCCCATTAGGTTGGCAGGGCGGTACTGTAGATAAATGCTGTTGTCAGAAGTTTGTACCCATATGCAGTTTATTATGCTTACAAGATAGGGACAACGTAGTTCTGATAGTGTGTCAGTCAAATACAGCTATTCCACCACTACAGTCATCAATGTGTGGTTTGTCCATGTACACAGACCCACCTGGCGTGTTTGGATTTATATAAGTACTTGTTGTTTTCACTATGTTTTAGTGAGACAAAGGGCCTCAAATTAATTAATTTAGGAAACTTTTGTTTTCTAATAACTGGGTAGTAAACAGGTCTAATTTCACTTGGAATTGTTTTCTGTTTGGCTGGAGGAATCTTGCCAGGGAATGAAACTGCATTCGATGTCCACTTTTGTTGTTGTGAGGATGTAATTCTGGAGCAATCAACACGCTTACAGGACCACAGAGCAGGAATAGCATTTACTGAAGAACAGTCATTAAACTTACATTGAGAGTTTTACTTTGCGAGTAGTGAAGGTGATGCATGGCTCCAAGTGCCTTGCTGGTGGCACTGAGATAACGCTGAGCACAGAACTCAAATACTTTGAAGGTGCAGGTGCTGGGTTCCCAGGAGGAGACGGTGGCACCAGAAGGTAATCCATAACATGGCAGGTGTGATGGAAGGGCCACCGAGGGCTAATTGCGGTAAAGCAGAAGTGGGCCGGTGTGAGATAGTGCTGCGAACAGCAGCCGAAAAGCTGTCCGAAAAGTCAAGACTCGAGGACAAAAGCGTGGGGGCTGAAGTGAAGACAGTCTGAAATGTGCTTAAACAAGCAGGCCAGTGTAGCAGGATTAAACAGCCAACCATGTCTCAGTATAATGGAGATTGTTGTTGGATCCATGCATCAGCAAGAGCAGGTAAGATACTATATTGGCATGCTTCTATTTACCTGAATGCCCTCTGACAGAGAACTCCAGGAAACGTCTTGCTACTGTATGTCAGAGGCACCATGGAAGGGCCTACAACAGAGAAGACGGATAATCAGGGTGAACAAGATGAAAATAAATTGGTCACTGAGGGAGCTAAAGGCCAGAGGACCGATGGCTTTCACCTTACCCCGAGGGTAGCAGAGCCACAGAGCAGGACCGGGGTCTCAGGTG
This sequence comes from Poromitra crassiceps, assembly GCF_964638095.1. NCBI lineage: Eukaryota > Metazoa > Chordata > Actinopteri > Beryciformes > Melamphaidae > Poromitra > Poromitra crassiceps. Next base: position 102,698,243 of record NC_139623.1, read on the forward strand.
GGGTGCGTGTCATCCACCACACTGTTACAGAGTTCCAATTAGCCAAATGTCACGGATAAGCCTTTCCAGGCAAGGTTACACATAATGGTACTGAAAAGGTTCTCTCCGTCACATAGGGTGCACTTTCACAAAATGGTGCTGTTCACGCAGGAGAGGGTGCAGACTTTAATAAAGAAGGAAACCACGCAGTGATAACAGAGGTGGACGGACAGTGCAAAGACATTGGTAACATTGATCAATAAAGTATTTGCAGACAGCTAAGATATCATATTTTCATTATATGTATAGCCTGGCTGTCCCCAGATGTTCTACCAATATAACTGCATTTAAGGACTAAGGAGGCTGGTAATGGCACCAGCATGGTCACCTCTAGGTGATACATGCATTCACTTGTGAAATATAACATTGACAAGCTATCTTTATCATAATTTCTTCTGAACTAATCAGCTGCATTTCCTAACCTTAGAGTCATGCCTAAAATATATATTGGAACCACTGAAAGCGCTTTCATCACATCCTCTGTATTTCCTTGTAACATCCTGACGTTTCTCCTTATGCCTAAATTGGCTCAGCAGTGGGGTGAAGGTGCTAAGGAAAGGATATGCTATATGGAAATTTTTACATCTTATTATCTTTTCAAGGATAGAGACTTTTGACTTTTCACTGTGAGGCTGTTATTGCTAATGTAACCCCTAGACTGTCATAACTTCTAATGATATTGATTTATGGTCTCTAGATAAGAGGGTGATAGGGTGAGAATTTCCTCCATAGAGCACATTCTTTGCTTGCCTTCCCTATTACTGTTGGGGGTGATTTATGAAAATGACTTTAAAGATTAATATCTTCATTCTTGGCTATTTAGTGATGACAGGTTTACCTGTATGAAACCTGTAGAAAATTGAGCCTGAAGTTAGGTTACGTATCCACGTTTCTTACCATACTTATCTAATTTGAAGTAATTGCACCGATAGTTATACAATAACATTTTTGCATTCAAATGTAGTTACATGGTACCAGACCTGTAAAATGAAGCGCCAAATGTAGTTCATGTGTATTTACATGGTACCGGACCTGTAAATTGAAGTGAATCTATTCAACTGCAGTTCATATGTAGATACATGTTGAATAGAATAGTTGAATAGATTCACTTCATTTTACAGGTCCGGTACCATGTAAATACATATGAACTACATTTGAATAGATTCACTTCCATTTACAGGTGCGGTAACATGTAAATACATATGAACTACATTTGAATAGAGATCACATAATTTTACAGGTCCGGTATATGAACGCAAAAATTTTATTGTATAACTATCGGTGCAATTACTGTGTAATTACTTTGAAGTTCATGTCTAATTACATATATAGTTCATACATTGTTAGGGACCTGTCAAATGAATGGTTACCGATATTTCTTATTCATGTATTAACCGATTGTCTTTTTTAGTTGTAATGGAAATTTGGTATACACTCTTTATACACTCAGTACACTCTTTACTATGAATATGAAAATAAAACAGATTTGGTCACAGAAAAATCCCCAAAACATTCCTGGAGGAGATTGTCTTTTTGCATCCCCTCTCCACAGGGAGGTCAGAGGTCAGGCTCAGGAGGAGCTGGTGGGGATTCAGCGTCTGGCTCAAGAACAATCAGCAGGGTGGATGCTGGCCAACACAGCGGCTTGACGCCAGGCCTTCTGGTTTAAGAACCGTCTCCCCACTACCACTACTGCCTCCTACTGTCTCCCCACTACCACTACTGCCTCCTACTGTCTCCCCACTAGTGCCTCCTACTGTCTCCTCACTACCACTACTGCCTCCTACTGTCTCCTCACTACCACTACTGCCTCCTACTGTCTCCTGACTACTGCCTCCTACTGTCTCCTCACTACCACTACTGCCTCCTACTGTCTCCTCACTACCACTACTGCCTCCTACTGTCTCCCCACTACTGCCTCCTACTGTCTCCTTACTACTGCCTCCTACTGTCTCCTCACTACCACTACTGCCTCCTACTGTCTCCCCACTACTGCCTCCTACTGTCTCCTCACTACCACTACTGCCTCCTACTGTCTCCTCACTACCACTACTGCCTCCTACTGTCTCCTCACTACTGCCTCCTACTGTCTCCTCACTACCACTACTGCCTCCTACTGTCTCCCCACTACCACTACTGCCTCCTACTGTCTCCTCACTACCACTACTGCCTCCTACTGTCTCCTCACTACCACTACTGCCTCCTACTGTCTCCTCACTACCACTACTGCCTCCTACTGTCTCCTACTGTCTCCTCACTACCACTACTGCCTCCTACTGTCTCCTCACTACTGCCTCCTACTGTCTCCTCACTACTGCCTCCTACTGTCTCCTCACTACTGCCTCCTACTGTCTCCTCACTACTGCCTCCTCACTACTGCCTCCTACTGTCTCGTCACTACTGCCTCCTACTGTCTCCCCACTACCACTACTGCCTCCTACTGTCTCCCCACTACTGCCTCCTACTGTCTCCCCACTACTGCCTCCTACTGCCTCCTACTGTCTCCCCACTACCACTACTGCCTCCTACTGTCTCCCCACTACTGCCTCCTACTGTCTCCCCACTACCACTACTGCCTCCTACTGTCTCCTCACTACTGCCTCCTACTGTCTCCTCACTACCACTACTGCCTCCTACTGTCTCCTCACTACTGCCTCCTACTGTCTCCTGACTACTGCCTCCTACTGTCTCGTCACTACTGCCTCCTACTGTCTCCTCACTACCACTACTGCCTCCTACTGTCTCCCCACTACTGCCTCCTACTGTCTCCTCACTACCACTACTGCCTCCTACTGTCTCCCCACTACTGCCTCCTACTGTCTCCCCACTACCACTACTGCCTCCTACTGTCTCCTCACTACCACTACTGCCTCCTACTGTCTCCTCACTACTGCCTCCTACTGTCTCCTCACTACCACTACTGCCTCCTACTGTATCCTCACTACCACTACTGCCTCCTACTGTCTCCTCACTACTGCCTCCTACTGTCTCCTCACTACCACTACTGCCTCCTACTGTCTCCCCACTACTGCCTCCTACTGTCTCCCCACTACCACTACTGCCTCCTACTGTCTCCTCACTACCACTACTGCCTCCTACTGTCTCCTCACTACTGCCTCCTACTGTCTCCTAACTACTGCCTCCTACTGTCTCGTCACTACTGCCTCCTACTGTCTCCTCACTACCACTACTGCCTCCTACTGTCTCCCCACTACTGCCTCCTACTGTCTCCCCACTACCACTACTGCCTCCTACTGTCTCCTCACTACCACTACTGCCTCCTACTGTCTCCCCACTACTGCCTCCTACTGTCTCCTCACTACCACTACTGCCTCCTACTGCCTCCTACTGTCTCCTCACTACCACTACTGCCTCCTACTGTCTCATACTGTCTCCCCACTACTGCCTCCTACTGTCTCCTCACTACCACTACTGCCTTCTACTGCCTCCTACTGTCTCCTCACTACTGCCTCCTACTGTCTCCTCACTACTGCCTCCTACTGTCTCCTCACTACTGCCTCCTACTGTCTCCTCACTACTGCCTCCTACTGTCTCGTCACTACTGCCTCCTACTGTCTCCTCACTACCACTACTGCCTCCTACTGTCTCCTCACTACCACTACTGCCTCCTACTGCCTCCTACTGTCTCCTCACTACTGCCTCCTACTGTCTCGTCACTACTGCCTCCTACTGTCTCCTCACTACCACTACTGCCTCCTACTGTCTCCTCACTACCACTACTGCCTCCTACTGCCTCCTACTGTCTCCTCACTACTGCCTCCTACTGTCTCGTCACTACTGCCTCCTACTGTCTCGTCACTACTGCCTCCTACTGTCTCCTCACTACCACTACTGCCTCCTACTGTCTCCTCACTACCACTACTGCCTCCTACTGTCTCGCCACTACTGCCTCCTACTGTCTCCCCACTACCACTACTGCCTCCTACTGTCTCCTACTGTCTCCCCACTACTGCCTCCTACTGTCTCCTCACTACCACTACTGCCTCCTACTGTCTCCTCACTACCACTACTGCCTCCTACTGTCTCCCCACTACCACTACTGCCTCCTACTGCCTCCCCACTACCACTACTGCCTCCTACTGTCTCCTCACTACCACTACTGCCTCCTACTGTCTCCTCACTACTGCCTCCTACTGTCTCCTCACTACCACTACTGCCTCCTACTGCCTCCTACTGCCTCCTACTGTCTCCTCACTACCACTACTGCCTCCTACTGCCTCCTACTGTCTCCTCACTACCACTACTGCCTCCTACTGTCTCCCCACTACTGCCTCCTACTGTCTCCTCACTACTGCCTCCTACTGTCTCCTCACTACCACTACTGCCTCCTACTGTCTCCTCACTACCACTACTGCCTCCTACTGCCTCCTACTGTCTCCTCACTACTGCCTCCTACTGTCTCGTCACTACTGCCTCCTACTGTCTCCTCACTACCACTACTGCCTCCTACTGTCTCCTCACTACCACTACTGCCTCCTACTGTCTCCTCACTACCACTACTGCCTCCTACTGTCTCCTCACTACTGCCTCCTACTGTCTCCTCACTACTGCCTCCTACTGTCTCGTCACTACTGCCTCCTACTGTCTCCTCACTACCACTACTGCCTCCTACTGTCTCCCCACTACTGCCTCCTACTGTCTCCCCACTACCACTACTGCCTACTACTGTCTCCTACTGTCTCCCCACTACTGCCTCCTACTGTCTCCTCACTACCACTACTGCCTCCTACTGTCTCCTCACTACCACTACTGCCTCCTACTGTCTCCCCACTACCACTACTGCCTCCTACTGCCTCCCCACTACCACTACTGCCTCCTACTGTCTCCTCACTACCACTACTGCCTCCTACTGTCTCCTCACTACTGCCTCCTACTGTCTCCTCACTACCACTACTGCCTCCTACTGCCTCCTACTGCCTCCTACTGTCTCCTCACTACCACTACTGCCTCCTACTGCCTCCTACTGTCTCCTCAATACCACTACTGCCTCCTACTGTCTCCCCACTACTGCCTCCTACTGTCTCCTCACTACTGCCTCCTACTGTCTCCTCACTACTGCCTCCTACTGTCTCCTCACTACCACTACTGCCTCCTACTGCCTCCTACTGTCTCCTCACTACCACTACTGCCTCCTACTGCCTCCCCACTACCACTACTGCCTCCTACTGTCTCCCCACTACCACTAATGCCTCCTACTGCCTCCTACTGTCTCCCCACTACAGCCTCCTACTGCCTCCTACTGTCTCCTCACTACCACTACTGCCTCCTACTGCCTCCTACTGCCTCCCCACTACCACTACTCCACTACCACTACTGCCTCCTATGCCACCCTGCTGCCCAACTTTATTTCAGTTAACCAATACGTGATGCAAAAGAGGCCAGAAAAATCATAGCCACCCCAAATTGTACATAAAAGAAAAAAGACAGCATTAGCTTAACCACAACTAAACCCAGGACATCTTGTCAATCTTTGCCAAGATGTAAAACTTCAAATGTTGTCACATTAGATTGTAGAAGACATAGAAAACCAGCAATATCATCCTCAACACCTGAGGATGATTCAGGAATTGAATTGAGTATTCAAATTCCTTTAATGATTATGCGATGTAGCACACCATAGTCTGACATAGTCTGATATCAGCAATAGGCCTTAGCTCAGTGTATGTATAGTCTGACATAGTCTGATATCAGCAATAGGCCTTAGCTCAGTGTATGGGACTGTGGATGGCATTCAAAGGCACTATAAGGAGAATGAATAGTTCAGTTTGACATACACATTTTATTTTGCATCAAAGGATTGAAAAATGCCCATACTGTATGTGGCTGTGTATTCCTGAGGGCAAACCAATCTGGCAGGTAAAGATTATTCACAGGGAGAGCCATTACAAGAACAATAATGAGAAGAGAACCATCAAAATGAGTGTTAAAACACTGCATCGTCAATCTCGTTGGCAGAAAATGGTAACTGGCTGCATTATAAACTGGAAAAGGTTTTAATATTAAAGCGATCCTCAACGTCAACATGTTCAGTTGCCAGTTCTATACATCTTTATAAGATATAACCATTGAATGGTGCGGTAGATGACACCAAATCATACGAGTACAAGTACTTCAATGTCTAAAATCACTTCTCATTAAATCAGGCACCTCATCAGTCTTTAGGGGACACTAGGATGTTTTGATTTTCAGGGGATTCCAGGACATTTTAACTTTCAGGGGCTACCAGGACATTTTGTATTTCCCCCCCACAAGGTAACGCATGACCTATGGCTTCCACCCACTCCCTTCCATCTTCCCATTTCCCTTTACTCTCATATTGTCCTTAGAGTATTGCACTGTCATCATTTTTTCAATGTTACTCTTGGATGTAAATGAAAAAGTATTGTTGTTTTTTGCTGTCTGTTTGGGAAAGGCAGCAGGGAAAGACCCTACTTCCTATGCCCTTGCTTTGGATACCACAAACTAATTTGTTACTTTGTTACCATAAAAAAACATATTCTGGTAACCATTTGCAAAGAGTTCTTACATGTACAATGCATAATAGGATTCCCAGTAACTTTACAGTAGTATGAAACACAGAGCAACATATCGCAAGTTATTTTGGCATATTATTCTCAGGTCTTAATTTGTTTTGTTTTTTTCCCCCTCATAACTTTCAATATATGGGTATTTTTCAAAAAGAGTACAGCCAAGTATATATTCTGTTTAGGTGCTGTTGAACATACAGTAGACATCCCTCTTTGCCATTATGATTCTCCTCCTCAGCTCAGCTGACGATGAGTTTGTGCTTATTATCACCAAAAAACGCTCTGTGCAAAGTACCACAATACAGTCGCTTCATCAAAATAAGCCAACATTTTGAGCATTAAAGAAAAACAATTCACAATAATATTAAATCACAATTAAAAGAGACAACATCATCAGGTTTGGCTTGCATAGCAAAGCAAAAGAAAGAGAAAATTATTATAAAACAAATATTTACAAATTATGCAAGTCCTTTCACTTTCATGAGTCAATAGATTTTGTTGCGATTTTTCTTCATCTCCATTGTGTGAATTGTTGTACATGGTGTGACAGAGAATAGAAGCGAACATGTAACATACAGTTGATTCTTTTGAAGAGGGGGGTGGAAGTAACACTGAGATTGGTGTCTGTGTCTGTACATGACATTTACAGCTCTGCATCTTATCTTGCCCTTTCTCTCTCCGGCTCCACTCTGTCTCCTCTCCTGCCACCAACCTTCATGCTGGGTCTCGCTGAGAGAAACCTTCATGCTGGGTCGCTCGCTAAGAGAAATCTCATTGCGCTTATAAACAAGGTGTCCTGGAACGGGCAGCGACTGCAGGCAGCGATGCTTCACAAAGACTCTGAAAGAGAGGCAGCAAAACACAACAACAACACGGTCAAAATCTGGGTGATGTCACTTTTTTCTTTGAAGAATCAATCCCATATGTGCAGTGGGGGCAGTATACTGTATTGTTATCTGTGCAACTCTCATATCTCCCTTACTTAGTTCACATACAATTCAATCAATCAATCAATCAATCAATCAATCAATCAATCAATCAATCAATCAATCATATATTTATATAGTTCCAAATCTTAACATGAGTTATCTCAAGGTGCTTAAGGATTCTTACAGCAACTAGAGATAATTTACAGCTGCTATTGATATTCTGTCCAAAGAACTCTATCATCGCCTAGTTATGTACCAGTAATTGTGTGGCATAGTGTCCATATAATTGCATTTATTCTTATTTGTCATTTGTGACTGAATTTCTGTATTGTGGTGCTGTCACAACTGACTAGAGACAAGTTGAGTTATCTTGTCTCTCTGCAAAATGTTGGTTCAGGACCTTTGTGAGATCCACAATTCAAAAAGTAGAGTACTGGCTTTTGTGTTTTTTAGCTCAGACAGTTTCTTCACCATGTTTTGTTTTCTGTTTCTTGTTTCTACAACGCTACCAGTTGCTCTATTTTGTTGTGAATATCTGTGCTTACTTGTAAGGTTTTCTTTTCTATTTATGTATGCTGGGGTATCAGGGCAGAGCTCAGCCAATGGGCAGAGATGTTAAGCTGACCTCATGAAATGTCAAGGGGCTTGGGCAGATTGTGAAGAGGGAAAAAGGATTTAGATACTTGAAATCTCTATCTGCGGATATAATCTTCCTGCAAGAAACTCATATTAAACCGGCCTAACAATGCAGACTGAGGCGTAGCTGGGTCTCCCAAATTTCACCATTCTCCTCCCCATGCACAAGGTGTGTCTATTCTCCTCAGGAAAAATATACCATTTCATCTCAATTCTATGACCACTGACCCTTTTGGCAGGTTTATATTGGTTTCTGGCACTATTAATTCACTCCCACTAACTCTACTTAACATTTACAGTACGGCCCAAATATAGACAATAAAACAAAAATCTGAACGTTTTTAATTTACTCCCCAACACCAATAATTTGAATATAATAATTGGCGGCGACCTGAACGTTAACTGGATCCATACATTAGACTATCCTCACGCCCACCCCCAAACATCTTATCAGTGCAGGTCTTAAACAATTTGATTAAGTCCAGGAATGTAGTGGACATCTGGAGGGTTCAACACCCTACTGATAGAGAGTATTCATTTTATTCCCACGCCCACAAATCCTATAGCAGAATAGACTACTTTCTAATAGATTCTCGATTAATTTCCCAAGTCACCAATACTAAATACCACAACATATTGATTTCTGACCATAGCAATGACTTTAAGTCTCTCTCTTCCCAAACAAACTTATTCTTGGCGTTTTAACCTCTCTCTACTCGCTGAAGGGAAATTTATAGAATATATGACCACCAAATTGCAACAGTTTATGGAATTCAATGATAATGGTGAAGTATCAGACTCCACATTGTGGGAAACATTGAAGGTTGTAGTTCGCGGGGATATAATTTCATATGAAGCTGCTGCCAAGAAGGAAAGAGAAAGGAGATAGATAATGCTCTTCCTGCCCTTGAGACAACATACCAGGTCTCAAAATCCTCTGAAAATTATAGTAAGATTTTGAAGCTAAAGCATGAATATAACTGCATCCTGGCAATTTGAATTGGGAGGTAAGCCTGAGGGGCTCATCAACTTAAGGGGGCCCAGGCCGCCAGGTCAATCCTCTCCATTCAATCGAAGAGGGGCACCCTGCTGACTAACACCAAGGAGATAAACGACTGTTTTAGGAAGTTTTACAGTGAACTCTACTCATCTAAATGCAGTGCCACTCGATCTGATTTGAATAACTTTTTTGACCCTCTTGAAATACCCAAACTTAATGACGCTGAGGACTTAGACTCTGATTTCACTTTGGAAGAAATAACTTCTGCTATTAAATCATTCCCTTCGGGTAAAGCAGGCTCGATGGATTCAGTGCTGAATTTTACAAGAAATTCTGCAACATTCTCGCCCCACTCCTCCTCAGAATGATGTCTAGTTCCAAGAAAGATGAAGTCTTGCCCAAAACACTGTATGAAGCTAACATCTGCGTCATTAAAAAAAAATGGAAGGAGGAAGTAGCCCCAGCCAGCTACAGAGCGCTAGCGCTCCAGAATTATGACAGAAAGGTAATTACTAAAACTGGCTACCCGGCTAAATAAACACCATCATCCATCATTCATTCTGATCAGACAGGGTTCATTCCGAACAGGTTCTCTTTCTTCAATGTCAGACGCCTCCTTAACACCATATCACAGTAAGACCAAGGGTGCAGCGATTTTATCACTTGATGCACAGTAGGCGTTTGGCGATTCATTCATATCCTGGGTAAAGCTCATATACGCCAGTCCGACATGTTCAGTGATAACCAATAGTGATATGTCAACCAGGTTTCCATTACTCCGCTTACAGTATAAGGGCAACCCTACTTACAGCAGGGTTGCCCTCTCTCGCTGGCCATCTTCGCCAACGCGCTCGAGCCCCTTGCCTTAAAAATATGTGGTCACCCAAGTATTGCAGGCCTGAAGGTCGGAGGTAATGAGACGCAAATCAGTTTGTACGGCAATGACGTAATATTATACCTCCATAACTCCGAACAATCGATCGCCCCTCTCCTAGAATTAATCGCCTCCTTCGGTAAGCTGTCCGGATACACAATTAACTGGACAAAGAGTGACTTTATGCCTCTCTCTGATGCCTTCACTCCCGGGTTCCTGGAAAACCTCCCTTTCAAATTGGCAAAGGACCGCCTCACATATCTTGGCTTGACCATACCTAGGGATCCTAAACTAATATTTAAGCTGAATTTTGAGGATTTTGTTTCAAGACTTAATCAATGCATAGAAAACTGGAAAATCCTCCCCTTGTCCATGATTGGCCGTATAAACTCAGTTAAGATGGTTTCACTGCAGGTTCCTCTATCTGTGTCAAAACCTTCCCTTTTTCCTTACATCAGCTTTTTTCAAAGAACTGTACTCAATAATTCTGGGCCCTATCGTCGTAGGGCGCTATCGTTTGCGGTGCCGTTTGCGTGCCTCTTATGCTATCTTCCCTGCGTCTTAAGCTATTGTCTGCCTCCACCATCCCGTTTTGCGTTGGAATCTAAGCCCAGACACAGGTGTAGGCGTGGCCCAGGTGTGTCGGTGTGCCTCTTAGGTCGCTTTCACATGAAGTGAATGGGGTGAGAAGTGAAAGTTGCAACATTGTTGCAATTTTCATTTGGTCTGGTTCGCTTTCACACATGCAATTTGTCAAGCGCACCAAACTTTCTGAACAATGTCACGTGGTCAAAGCAGTCACTCGTCTATTGGACAGAATAGAGAAGGGAAATCTCTCCTCTCTTCAGCAGGCTTCTTGCCTGGCTGAGGGCTGACTGAACAACACAAGTGAATCCGCAAAACACAAACCTGCGATATTGGGATTTCTGGTTTTACTTTGATGTTACTATCAAATAAATATTTGACAAGAATGTGCCCAATATGAGCAGCAGATGAGGCAGCAAGCTGTTGAACATTTCATTCTGCAGATGAGACGAGTAGCCTACGAACCGAAGGAGATAGGCATGCCAGCTGTTGAGAAACAATGTCTTGTTGTTATGAAGATGTACGTCACGACAGCGCGCAGGTACTGTACAGTGTGCACGCCGCAGTGTTTGTTTTGCTCCCTTCTACTGTCTTCTACTCATGATGCACTGCATGAGTGCATCAGATGCACTGGCGCTCTTGTGTTTAGTCCGGTTTGCTTTCACACAACAAACAAACCGCGCCAGGGTTCACTTGGAAGCGAACCGAGACCCACGTTTTCAAGCGGACCAGAGTTTGTTTGTTTGTTCCGCCCCAGAGTTCGTTTGCGCTTTCACACCACCCCAAACGAAGTGCACTATCCGAGGAAACGAACTCTGGCGCGGTTAAAGCTGACTAAACAGCTTATATGTGAAAGTGACCTTAGCCTAACATCTGCCTCCCGCAAGTGTCATTTTGCGTTCTGGTGAAGATACCATCGCCATGTTCCGAGCGTAAACACAGGTTTGGGTGTTGCCCGTGCCAAAATAGGCGTTCCAGCGCAATGTGTTAGAAAAAAGGGCCTTGGGTGCTCTCAATTTTAACGCCACCAAATAGCAGTATTCACACAGTATTCTCCGCACAGTGCAGGAAATCCTCGCTTGGATACATTACGCACGGCATGGATGTCTCTCTCTCTCCAACACCTCGCGCACCCACACATTCTTCCCTCCTCAGAATGCCACGTTGATTTTCACCTGTAGCCTACATTGCAGAAAAAACACACCTTGATTTAAAAATGAGAATTTGTTTGTCATGGTTTTATTAGGCTACATAATTCCCGACCATACAGGTCTGTGGTGTGATCGAGGTAACAGTAGATTGCTTTTGAGAAAGTTGTGCCGGGCAGTAGGCTAGCCTACAGTATCCTCTCTCCCTGCAATTGCACCATGCAACAATAGCTTAACCAGAGTGGACAATTCTGATATAGGCTATTGAAATAGGCGAGAATTTAAATCTCACACACCCCCCTACCCTATTAAAGAAACAAATATTTTTAAATGTGTATGTTATAGCCGATATGAACTAAACAACTAATTACTGTAAGCACACGCTTTGGGACATGGGGATATTCACTGCGTAACTGCGCGGCAGCCCTTTGGTGTGTCTCCCCCCCTCTCATCATCTCTCTCTCTCTTTCTCTCTCTCTCACTCTGTCCCTCTGCTTGCACACGGCACTCAACAAGAAAGAAGCTGCTGTCACAGACGTGCGCTGTGGCTTTTAAAGGGAGTGGCCATGATGATCTCAGATCTCACACTCGTGTATACTGTTTTGGGCATAAACACGCCTATGGAGGTTATATGACGCCAAGCGCAACAGGCCGGCACGCCCACAATTAGGGCTTTGCGCTATGCTATTCCAGCGCAAAACGGGCGCTAACGCAAAATTACTGCCTTTGCGACGATAGGGCCCTCTGTCTTATATCTGGAATTATAAGAATCATAGTCAATAATCATAATCAATTTCGAAAAGACACAAAATCCATGGGAGGGCTGGCCTTACCAGTGTTCAGGCACTACTACCGGGCTGCCAATGCTAGGGCTCTAATGTTTTGGTGGCAGGAGACTCCTGGCAATTTAACTATCGGGGCCCCCCTGTGGCTGAAAATGGAGGCCAGCTCTGTTGCCAACTGTTCTCTGCAGCCCTGTTATTTTCTAAGCTAGAGAGACCTGGGATCTTACAAAATTCGAATTTTGTTGTGAGAAACTCACACACCCATTTGTTTCAATCACTCTTTTTTGCCTCCATGGTCAGACAGAAGCTACCATGCCTGCAGTGAGAAGGGGCTAGTTTCCATCAAACACCTATACATAGATGGTCTTTTTGCATCCTTTGATCTACTGAAAAGGAAGTTTGAGTTGCCCGACAGGAACTGGTTCAGATTCCTGCAAGTCAGAAATCATGTTCGGTCGAAGAGTCATACCTTTGAAGCGCACCCAGATGAACATGTCTTTTTCGATGTTTTGCTGAGCCCTCCTCACTCCAAGCATCTTATTTCTAGATTTGTATGCCTGTTTGATAACTGCACCATGGCCTCTAATGAGAGGATTAGAGAAGTGTGGCAGGGGGAACTCGGTGTTGAATTGTCTGACATTATATGTGACCTGCTCTGACCAAATCAGTCGCATGTCGCGCTGCGGTGTTTGTCTAGAAACGTGATTTTGGGGTTTCATCAGATTATAGTAAAATAAAGCCTTTGCTTTCATTCTGTGTAAAGATTATTGTGAAATTCGACCGCTAAATATACTTTTGAAGCTCTTGAAGGTAGAGTGACAAAACTGAAACTATACTGCGCTGACAGAGCCTGCTGCTCTCTGCGTTCTCACTGCACGTGCAGTCCTCCTCGTTGCCAGTTAAACAGGTTTGTAAGTACTTGTAGGCTATATTATAGACTACTCGAGGATTGAAAACGCTGTTTCTAAAGTTTGTCAGGGTTGTATTGTGGAGTTTTGGTTTGTTATTGTTATTGGTTTGTTATTTTAGACTAGTTTGGGCTGTTTATGTAACGTTTGAACCTCTTAAAAATCTGTCACTTCGGGGGTTATCGATAACGATTCAAGATTCAAGATTCAAGATTTTTATTGTCACTCCGTAGTACAAGTATCACGTGTGAAATTCTTGTGCTGTGAACTCCGTTTACAACATAGTACAAATATAACAGGGCATATGAGTGCAAAAACAACAAGAGAGACAACAAGCAATAAGGCAGTAGAGTGATAAGACAAGTCAGAGACAGTGGCATATTCACTGCACATAGGTGCACATGTCATGTGCATACTTTGGACGTACTTAAACATTTTAAATTCAACGTATTTGACGTACAGGTGCAAATAGCATATACGTTAGACATACATAATGGTAGCATCTACAGTGCGGTACAGTACAGCTACTACACTATTTGTGTATGTTAAGGAGTCTCGTGGCCTGCGGGAAGAAACTGTCCCTCAAGCGATTTGTGCGTGCTTTTGGGACCCTGTATCTCCTCCCTGAGGGTAACAGGGAGAACAGGCTGTTGTGGGGATGGTTTGTGTCTTTGATGATCTTCAGGGACCTCCTGAGGCACCGCTGGTTATATAGTTCCTGCAGTTCTGGCGGTTCACATCCTGTTACGTGCTGGGCCGCGCGCCTCACTCTTCGTAGCGCCCTGCGGTCCATGGTGGTACAGTTCCCGTACCAGGTGGTGAAGCAGCCAGTCAGCAGGCTTTCAATGGTGCCTCTGTAGAAGTCCCTAAGGATTTCTGGCCTTAGCCCAAATTTCTTTAGGCGCCTGAGTCCGTGTAGTCGCTGTTGGGCCTTTTTGACAACAGTGGTGGTGTGACCGGCCCAAGTCAGGTCCTGGTGGATGTTGACTCCCAGGTACTTGAAGCTGTCGACCCTTTCCACCACTGTGCCGTTGATGGTGATTGGGGGGTGTGCGCCCCCCCGCCTCCTGTAGTCTACAATGACCTCCTTTGTCTTGGAGACATTCAGAGAGAGGTGGTTGTCCTGGCACCACTGTTCTAGGACGAACATGGCAACCCGTCTCCCCCCGTCTCTTTCTCTCTCTCTCTCTCTCCCCTTGCAGCTGCGTGTCGCTTAAAATTATGAATGAAAATGTTCTGCATACTATAGCTTGATCAGCTGGTGCGTTTGTATGGGGGAAAAGCTGGGGAAAGTGTTTTATTCATCTGTCAGGAAAGTTTTATTGGCAGGCTGTGAGGTCCAGTGACAGTCTGTCCATCTGCCTCTCTGTCAGATTGATAGACTAGTCAGTAATCTGCACGATAATTTTGCTTGACTTTTAAATTAAATTCACAGACGAAATTTACACGGAGCTAATTTCCTATATTCGTAGTCTAGGTTACGTTCAGCTGTCTGTCTCTCTGTCTCTGTCTCTCTACTCCAGAGCAGAAACAGGTCCACTATAGATTATTTCCAATCCAATCTGGTTTCCAAGACTTTCCAGTGCTTCCCAGGTAGTTTCCAGGACTTTCCAGGTGGTTTCCATGACCTTCCCAGGATCATAGCACACTGCCATACAAAACTTCAGCCCAATCCCACCTGGTGTTTGGGCATGCACATGCAGACAACTTCAAGAAAAGATGTTTATGTTCTGGTTCTGCCCTTCACTGACGGGATTCTGGGCCAAAATATTTGACTGGTACTCTAGTCTAAGGCCTACAAAATAGCCCTTCAGCCGGAGGCGGACCTTGCCATTTTCGGCTGCTCAGAGACCTCTCTGAGACAGTCTCTGACACTGGGGACAACTCTTGCCAAAAAACGAATTCTGAAAGAATGGAAGTCTCCCTCTTCACCTTCTTTCCAACTGTGGTTGATGGACATGATCTATGTTACAAGGATGTAGAGGCTCAGATCTCTGAGAACCAACAAACTTGAAAAGTTTCTGGCTATTTGGGACCCGTTTCTGGCCTACCTCGATGAGGTTGGGGACGGTGAGTGACTTGCCCGGCTGGTTCCTGTTGGACACTTTGCGTGGGACCCCATGCATGACATCTCTGACAAGCACATAAGCACCCTATTGTATATGGATGGTAGCATCACATTTTGACTGTTTATATTATACGTATGTTGTTGTTGTTTTTTTCCTTTGTCTGAGCTTGTTTTGTGTTTTGTTCATATATTGTCAAAATTGAGAGAGAAAAAAAAAGTGGAGCACTGTAGGCTACTGTATGTAATAGAGATGCACATTTTCCGCAAATTCCAAACTTGATCATTGCTAACGTTAACAATCAATCGATTAATTGTAATTAGAAATACAAAATTTTCCAAACCATACCAAATGCGTTTTTTCCTCAATAAAATGTTTATTTATGCAGCAGCAACGTATTGTATATTTCTCACAGCATTGCATAGCATAGCCTACGCTATGAAACACATAAAAACGTGGAGGCATAACTTTTTAGCTCATGTCAACATTTGCCCAGAATCCCCATCACGACGGCCGCAGGGGCTCACTTACCCACGCAGATTGTGACGCGAGGTTACTCCAGGCGAGCCAATTTATCCGAATGAACACTGTTCTACTTGAACAGCATCTTATGACTTGTCTGAAAAGGGCTATAGTGATGTAGCTGAGTGTCCGGGTCCGCCTATTGCTTACACTTTGTTAAAACAATAAACGAGAGTCAGGCTGTAATGTTATAACACGTTTCCCACATTCATTCTCAGTTAGCTCCTAGCGTTAGCACCATAGCACACATTCTCTGGTCAACAACAAAGTCCCTCACTTCCTATGTACGGCAACTCTCGAGGGGACAAACACAGAGCCTCGCATACACGCTGAACACAGTCTGTTACAGTGATATCATTGCGCCCTCTGGAGGATAATTAAAAAATTATTTGAAAACACCATTTAATGCACGTTGCTTTTATGTTTTGTTTTGATCAAGTAATTTTTCTTTGCTCGAGTAAATCCTTAACAAGCAATTAATCGAGTTTTGATTAATTGTGTGCATCCCTAGTATGTAATATGTATACTGGAGGGAGAAATGTGCTGTAATGGGCACTGACGGTGGAATTATCTAATTTCACTTCTTTCTATACTGTTCTTTGTCCACATAAATCTAAATAAAATACTCAAATGCATTTATACTATATCAAAACAAAACCTTAAATAAAGACTGCTGTGAAAAACAAAGCTTCAGTAAAATCGCACACATTATGGCGTCATTGCAGTACTTGCACACGTAAATGTGTAACCAAATGGACATTTTGGTGCCCATCATAGGGGAGGATAAACCCTTACATTGGGCCCTCTTCTCTGTGCTGTTTGTGGGTCGATGGCCACTGTGGGAGGGAGATGTGCCAGGTCTCTGGTGGGTGCCTCTGCTCAGGGTGGCCCTGCTGGATGATGATGTGCCACTCCAGGAAGCCATATGCTGCCGCTCCAGCGTGGACACGGTGACCATGCACTCCTCAGAGGGGTCCGAGGCCGCCGCTGCCCAAGAGCTGTGCATGTGGGCGCCCATGTTGTTCTTCAAGGCTGACGTGTGGGCTGGTGAGTGGATGGTAGAGAGGGTGTAACACAGAATATCAATGAGATGCCATTTGTTTATTTGTTTAAATATCACCATTAGTTGCTACCTAGTCTTCCTGGGGTCCACACATGATACAAAGTGCTGTAAATATTTATCTTGGGAAATTCTTTGATAATTGCTGTAAACAATGTAACGCGATCTTACCCTCTGTGTCGGTGTCTCTTCGTCTGGGCAGAGTTCCAACAGTGTCTGTCCGTGGTTTGAGGCCAGTCAGCGCCGCCCTCTTGTGGCCCAGGCTGTGAGTACCCAGTGCGCTGTTGTCTGTGGAGCCCGAGCTGTCTGCACGACACTGCTGGGAGTAGGCTTTACCTACAGTCGGCAGGGGACGGAGAGAGAGAGAGAGAGAGAGAGACAGAGAGAGAGAGAGAGATGGCTAAGCACACCTGAACAAAACATGAGGTGGATTTATAGTCAGAGATGTGGTGGGAGTACAGTAAAAATTATGTAATGCCAATTCAAATTAAAGATATATTGTGACATTTTGAAGGAAAAATACACCTTAAAGACGAGCTGAATCCAAGTGGCGCGAGGGTCAGAGATGTATCAGACTGAAAACAGATATTGCCTGAGATGAAGGAGGGTTGAGAGGCGGGCCATAGCGTGTCAATGATTTGATTTGACAGTTCTGGGCACTGGAGTTGGCGTTGGCCAATCCTGGCGTGTTCCGCCCCCCAAATCGAGCGTGTTGCCAGCTGCTAGCTGCTTCCGTGTATTACCGGTACGGACATGCCAAGGCAAGAGTGCTACCTGCTTGGAGCATTGACTAGCCACGGTAAATACAATATTCCTGGAATGTGAGTTTAATGAACCAGTTACATGTCCTATGCATTCTACATCAAATGAAGACATGACCATTTGCTTTATTTTGTATGTTCCATAGTTATTGGCCAAGTTATTAGTTAGTTTATGGGCTAGAAATTCTGCCAGGTTATAGGCAGTAGTGGCCATTTTGCCTGCAGAAGTTTCTCCTTGAAATGAAGATTGATTGACAGCTGTCATTTTGTGATATGATTGGTTCAAATGGGGTAGAAATTTGATAGTACTTCATTACGTCACCATGCTGTAGATAGATTAGAGTTATGAATGAAATCCTGAAAAATGAACTTTTGATGTGAAAGTGTTAAAAACTAAAGATTTATTTTTGCACACATACATTATTAAATAGTTGCACTGAATACCCAGGTATGTGAACTAAAATAAAAAATAAGACATTTTTGGGTTCAGCTCGTCTTTAACTACTGTGCCATTTAAAGCTGCAGGCACACCGCACTGGCTTTGTTCATGTTTTGATTGAATGGATTGAAGATAAAAACTCACTGACTGAACTTTTAATACTTACAATATGTGACAGCTAAATATGCGACTTAAAAACAATGTTTGCATTGACAATGTTTTTTAGTCAAACTGACATTTATTTTGACCTGCAGTGGGCTATTAATAGTGTTGAGAGAGAGGGAGCAGGCGAGAGCGAGAGAGAGAGAGAGAGACAGAGAGAGAGAGAGAGAAAGAGAAGTATTCTCAATGCACAAGTCAATCTCTAGACTGGGTTTGAACCTCCCTAACAATAGACTTGCAGTCTAAAATGGTACCAAGCCTTCACATTTCTCTCTAAAGAAATGCTTTTCAGACAGAATCCTATTTATAATGACATCATTATAAATGTTAGACATGGCACTTTAAGGTAGAGTCCCACAACACAGTATGATTTTGATGTCTAAGCCAGCATGGGTTCAAGTCACTTTTAAATGGGTTCTGCCTGAAAATCTCTGACAAATAATATGTACAGGGAGGAAAAGGGTAGAGCTGTTTCAGATTGAGCTATGCTGCTGGTGGAAAAGGGATTTTAGAATAGCTCGGGGATAAAGTTCAGTTCTCCTACAAAACGCCAAAGAAGACCTCCGAATTAACTTGTAGTGCCTGTCGCTGTCTCCATAAAGATGTTGACTGTGATCCACAATGTATCTGTCCTAAGACACAACCCTAGGCCCTGTGTGAGTGGGTGTGTTGAGATTGGATGGGCTCAAGTGGGCTATTGTAAACCATCAGACTGCAACATTGCTTCCTATCCCAGCGGCCCCCAGCCTCAAACAGCGCCTGCACCGTCTGCCTGTCTCTAACCAGGACCAGTTTCCACATTCATATGCTGTGTACTAACATACACTTTCTGATCAGTACATGTTTCATTGTTGTATCTATGTCGGTACATGACATTTTCTGAATGTACAATATGCAGCCCCCATCCATAGGTTGATTGATTGATTCCGAAATGTGTCTTGTTGATGATAATGACAACAGAAAACATTGCATTACATCTTTTGTCACTTATTTTCACTTTATTTTATCGCACACATTTATGTTTTGACATATTTTGACATATTTTTCATTAATTTCCCCCTATTTCAGTAGGTTCTGCTATTTTGCACGCCATCATAACTCATATAATAATCCATATTTATATAACCCATTTCCCGTATTCTTAGTTTACCTTGCTGTATCCTGTCATTATTTGCAGATGCAATGACCCAAATTAACAATGAGGGTGTTTATTATTATTAGGTCAGGGGCTGCAGAAATTATGTGGTGTTCACAGGCCAATTAGTTGTGTGTCTGCTTGCTTACTGTCAAGCTGGAGATCTACTCACTTAACCAATCATACTTTCCCCCATGTCAAACAGACCTGAGCCCTTCAGATTCTCCACACTGTGAGCAGGAGTGTATTCGAAGCCACACAGATTCTTTGACACCACAGCGTATCTTTCATCCTCCTCATCGTCATCGTCCTCAGACAGGAGGGTGGTCCCCAAGTCAGAGTCCCGTGTAGCGGACATAAAGTCCATTGGAGCGATGGGGGTTTTGGGCATCTTTGGACTCCCCTTCGTGTGCCTAAGAGGAAATGTGGAGAAACAATAAACAAAGAGGGTGATTAAAAGCAGGGAATGGATGTGACCCAAGCCGAGAGCTGCGAAACAAGTTCCAGAGTGTCAGTGCATGTTCAGTAAGGTTGAGTGGCTGTGTGCAGAGACCGCATTCATTCTTCTTTTAAGCAGCTACGAATGCCTGCAGTGATTTCAGATGTGCCGGTGTGTGTGTGTGTGTGTGTGTGTGTGTGTGTGTGTGTGTGTGTGTGTGTGTTGTTGCGCTAACACAATGGAGTTGTAATTGGACTGGATAAAGGATATCGGGATCGGCCGGGCTGTCACCACCATGCCTGTTATCTCCCTCACACCTGTCCAGCATGATGGCTCCCGTCCCACCATAGAGGAGATGCATGCATAATTACCAACTCTATTTCCTGTTGTCAGTACAGCGTGTAAGACTGAACCCGGTCATTACCCTCCAACATGTGTCGCCACTGACTTGACAAGTTTTCCAAAAGCTCCATCAAAGGTGTAATCAATGGGGAGCTGTTTTTTATCGCTCTCAGGAAACAGGGATTGCAGGTTCGGGCTGACACATGTAAATACCAGCAGTACCAACCTCTCCAACAGTGGCCATTGATATGCAAAACCCTAACTATCTACGGAATAAAAATGAATACAATTATAGGCTCTTCTCCCACTGTGCAAAGCAAACATTGCCTGCTGAAAGTATTCTGAACCAAATGCAATGGATAATTTATGCATAAAAGCAAGTGGTTGTGGTATTTGCAAATAATGGCACGGAGTATGCACTAAACACTGCTTCACAACATAAATAGGATGTATTAAAAACACAATTTATCCACTGTAACAAAATTAATTCAATTGAATAAATACATCCTTTAGTACAGCAGTTCTCGGCGTAGGGGTTGGGGCCATGCACCAGGGGGCCACAACAGATTTTTGGTTTTATGGGATAGGAAAATATAAGAACATTTCTGAATTTATTATTATGTATTCATTTTAATGATTTCCCCCCATTTTTTCAAATTAATGAATCAAATGAAACAACCTGAAAAGAGAAAATCATTCTTTGATTGAACTGTTCACCACAATAGCCGCCTGTGATAGTGTTGCGAGTAGCCTAAGCATCACCTCGTTTTACAAGCCAAAAAGGTTGAGAACCATCACTAGTAGATACAAGTAAGGGACCGTCGTTATTTAGGGAAGGGTCCACTGGAGCAAAATAGGGGAGGGTCATCCTGTTTTAAATTTAGTCTGAGGGAGGGTACACTCTCTTTAATTTGAGTCCAGGGGAGGGGTATACAATTTTGATTCGATAAAAAATATATACACTTTTTTCTTTTTGTAATGTTTGCTTTTCGGACTTCAACAACTACTGAGTTGCTTCATTTACACCCCTCCTGTCCAAACTGTTTGGTATGTCCCGGTGCATTGTTTCTCTTTGGCGGTCCTATCTGTCGATCTTTGTGCTTGGCCTATCCAGACAATAGGCGTGTACAGTATCTGGCGAATCAGTGGTGCTTTTCTGGTGATAATATGGAAGTACATTTCCAGCGCGAATAACCCACTGAGCAAACAAACAGACATGGCATCACAAAAACAAACAGACATGGCATCACAAAATAGCCCATATGGGCTCTATCTTGCATCAGCCTATAAACTGCATCTTAGGAAGTCACAGTAGAACCGAGTTACGGCTCACTCATCTCCTAAATAACGTTAAGTCTGCAAGGGATATTTATACCACCAGGATGACATATATGTTTCACATAGGGTTGTGTTTTGATTTCAAGATTTTATTTTGTCCAATATTGAAATGTTCTACAATTGCATGTTGCGTTAACATTACACATTATTTCTATCTATTTAGGCTAATTTGGATGCTATTTATTATCGAAATGTATTAGCCCAATGCATGCTGGGAGATTTTACATGTGTGGCTTTGTGCCTGTCTGAGTCCGCGGCTCTGCGCAATTGCACAATAATAGAACCGGCGAACTTTTTTTACATCAGTCATTGATCGCGATAAACACAAATATTGATATACACAGACTGAAGATTGTTTCACAAGCGAAAATAGCATTATGTAGCGACCGGTGGAGGCGGTCGCTCTGATTGGTGACAGTTCTGCTGTAAGAAGCGCAAAGGATTATGGGAGTTCATGTTCTTGTGGGAAGCTTGTTACCGTTACAGTTAAAAACGTGGTTTAGTGATGTTGTGCTCATGTTTTGATTGCATTATGTGGTAATGGCAATGTTTGTGTGGCCAGGATAATGTTTAGTTTTACTATCAATGTAGCCACCACGACTGAGACTGTTAGGGCCCTATCGTTGCAATCGGCGTAGAAACTGCGTTTAAGGCCTGGCGCAGCGCAGATTAGTGGGTGTGGACCAGCGCATTCGATATCTTGGTGTCGGCGCTACACGCGGTCTCAACCATTATAACCACGCCTTTTAAGCGTAAAATTATGCACCATCAGCTCATTGGTGAAGTGCAGTAAAGAGTCACAAGCTTGCCTTTTAAGCTCCAATTCCAGGAGAAATCCGGTAAAACCAGACAAAGCCAAGCGCTCTGCCCCCCCCCCCCTCATCCCGTCTGTCTGTCTCCATATATAGGCTATTATTCCATATTATTATGCTTCTCAAACCAATCTAACTGCAGTTTAAATACTGCAAGCATGTAAATACGCTACATTATAGCAAGATCAAAGTGAAAAGAATGTTCTAAAGGCATCAGCTAGAAAAATATAGCCTATCCCTATATGATGAGATTAATTAGATAGGTGAAAGTTTGTCCAGAAAGATATCGTTTTCTCTCCCCTGCTGCAGGTAGGATGATGCACATAAATATACGCTACATTATGTAAAGTCATTGCAGAAATGTGTTTTTATTGTAAAACTAAAATGTGAAGTAGAGCCAATTTATTGGAGCGGACATCACAGTAGGACATGACAGTAGAAGCGCGTTACGCTGTCACTTATCTAAATCACGTTAAATCGACGAGGGATATATATAGGCCCAGGATGACATATATGTTTCACATAGGGTGGTGTTTTCATTTCAATGTTTTATTTGGTCCAATATTGAAATGTTCTACAATTGCAGGTTGTGTTACCATTACACATTATTTAGATCTACCTTTATATCTATTTCGGCTCATTTGGTTGCTATTCAGTAGCGAAATGGAGTAGCACAATGCATGCTGGGACATTTCACAGGCAGTGAACTTACAACTTATTTTTCCTATGGGACGTGTGTTGTGTCTGTCTGAGTGAGGGAGTCAGAGAGAGACAGAGAAGGGTGACAGAGGAGAGGCAGAAGAGCGCTCCTTGCAACTGGCGCACTGAATAGGCCTGGTTTCAGAGAGAGACAGAGAAGGGTGACAGGGGAGAGGCAGAGGAGCGCCCCGCTCAACTGGCACACTGAATAGGCCTGGTTTTCAAAAGCGCAAAGCGCTAAATTTACGCCAGGTGGGAAGATATCATTAGGCCGGCATTTAAGGCCGAAACGCCCATTCTCGCCCATTCAGGGAGTGCGCCACGCCCATTCAGCGTAAAGCGCATTTACCAGCCTAAAGCCATGTTGATATCTTCCCGAGACAGGCGCAAGGCACGTTTTTTAGCGCCGAAGGCCCGTTTTAGCGCCGAAGGCCTGTGGGAGAATAGGGGCCATAGTGTGTTCGATCACCTCTGGCCGGAGTTTCTGCAAATGTTGAATGATTCCGATGTGGAATAAATAGCACCCCCTGCTGTCACGTGGTGTATGAGGCGCAGGAGTGGTTAAGCTCTCTGCATTCTTCCATGCAAGCTCGCCACAATATTGTTTGGGGAGGGTCAATCATATTTTTCAAATCACTTGGGGAGGGTCAAGGAAAAATATATTTTGATCAG
This sequence comes from Poromitra crassiceps, assembly GCF_964638095.1. NCBI lineage: Eukaryota > Metazoa > Chordata > Actinopteri > Beryciformes > Melamphaidae > Poromitra > Poromitra crassiceps. The sequence continues at coordinate 102,722,142 of NC_139623.1, forward strand.
GGAAGGGGCACAGCTTTTTATTTCAGAGCACACCAAATCCCTTCAGTGACCCCCCCTTCTAAATAACGAACGGTCCCTAATGACATTAAATCAGAACATTGCCTTTGTTACATTCAGTCCTGAGAGAGGGTGAACAGAATTGAAAAGATGTGGTTCCGTTGAGTTCTGTCCCATGTTTGACAGGGAACTGAGGGACTAATCAATTTTGTCTTTCAGCTTGTTAGCTAGCTAGTGTCTGGACAGCTAGCACCACCTTCTTGTTGTAAACACACCTGATTTGTACACAAGTAAACATCTTGTGGAAGGTATAGCATTAGCAGTCACATGTCAACATTGACATCGGCTGCTTTGCTAAATTAGCCTGCTGGCTACTTAGTACTGTGGCTTTGCTAAATTTGCCTGCTGGCTACTTAGTACTAAATTTACCGCTACACCAACACCACAACAACCTTGTTCACGTATATCTCTCTCTTTAACCAGGTTGTTGATATATTGTACCTATATTTAACAATTATTTGTGCACAGTAAATTGGCCAATGGACCTCCCTTAGTGGCAACAGACGTGGTTTCTGAGAAATTTGTGACAATCACAGCAAAGCCTGTATACAGTTTAAAGAGCCTCACCATGCCTGCTTGGCCACCTCGTATTGGTAGGCCCTGGTCAGCTCATCAAGGTGTGCCTGCAGAATGGACTGCATCTCGTCATGGTGGGCGGAGCTGAGAGAGGAGGAAGACGCCTGGCTGAATGGGCCTGCTGCCGGGGAGGAGGACCGTCCCCTCAGAGGGGGCGTGGGACCTCGCTCCTCTTCTACCTCATGGTCCTGGTGGAGGTAGGTCTGGACGGACAGTTTTGGGGCCCAACTGTTGCTATCGTATCTATGGTGCGGACAGAATGCCATACGTGATTATTATCACATTGACTAGTTGAATGCCATATGTAATTATCATCACATTGACTAGTTGCAGAACAGATAATTGCATTCTTATGTCACGGTTCGTATTTGGCAGCATAGACAGGACCTCTCTAGCGTGGATATGATGATGTTTATTTGTATATCTTTCTAGCTGTCTTGGTGGTTAGTAGTAGTAGTAGTGTATTTGACACAATGTAAAATCCACATAAAAAAAGCTTCAAATAAAGACAGTTTACATACATTAACACATGCAGAGGATTAAGTACACAATAAAGCCAAAGGCTTATTTCCATTGTGATCCACAGCATTCCAATACAATATTGAATTGCTTGCTGTTTGTCCATTTGAGGCTTCCATACAGCCAGTTATAGCTCTCGCGCAGTGCGTGCATGGGCCCGGACTCCTTCTCCTGTGGGACAACTTCCGCCCTCGGGTAGGAATGAGGGGTGGTGGTGGCATCGAGGGACGCAGAGCACTAAGGAGAGACAGTAATGGACTTTGTGGATTGGAAGACCTGTTGTTTCTTTTTGATAGACTGTTTTCTTTTGTCCCATTTTGATGGGACCCTAAACGGATGGGGGATCGAAGCGGATCCCTCACTCACCGACCGTCTGAGCTAGTCCAGGGCAGAGACACCACATGCACTAGCACCGAGGAGCTAACAATGCCTAGGGCCTAGTTAAGCAGCAATTTCAATTATCAAAACAGCCTGCCCTTCCTGTAATCTTGTTATTTTCTTCATGTTACGGATATTGGTGTAGTAGTAGATACCCCTAGACACGAGTTTATTAAGGAGAACGATACAGAACTATAACACTTATGTAGAAGTTCTACGTGTACAATTTCGGGGGTGGGGGGGGGGGGTACCTCGCTTGCCAGACTTCCCTCCCTTCCAGGAGAGAAGTCTGGCTGCATGGAAACAGGCGGCTGGTAGAAGCTCTGCCATTGGTGGCGACCATTTCAGTCGCCAGCAGAAGAAAATCCCTTTCCGCTCCCTGCAAGCTCTGCCATTGGCTCCAACCTGCTCTGACTGACTGGCACGACCATATGGATTTCCCTTTCGCTCCCTCTGTGACGAATCTGTCCATCTCAAAAGCCTCTGCCACTGTGCGTCTCGAATCTGTCCATCTCAAAAGCCTCTGCCGCTGTGCATCTCGAATCTGTCCGTGAAGAACCTGTCCATCTCAAATGCCTGCGCTGCTGTGAAACAACGTCAACAATTCTAACTCGTTGCTATATGCTGAAAACGATTGGATCCCCTGTTGTAGGGAGAGAGCCTGGTAAGCGAGACTAGAGCTCCTTTTAGACTGGCGGAAAATCCCACTAGCATCGACAAACTAGTGGCATTTTCTTCAGTCTAAAAGTTTCCAAGCCGGGCCGTTTAGCCGATAGAGCGACCCTGCAAGTGAGGTGGGTTTTTACGCAACGGCTCTGCACGCCATGGTGATATAAATCTTGTCGGTGGTCCAACGTGTGATTTTCCGACCCTGCTTCTCCTCCTGAGTTGCCGCCCCTTTTCCAGCATGAGTCAGTGAGCTTCAGTGATTCCCACATGCTGAAATTCGACTTTCTTAACAGTTAATTACTTTACATTGATGGAATATGCCGACAGAACAAAGCATCTCTTTCTCATGCTGCATGCACAATTGCCAGGCGGCAGGCGCATAGACTGCGTCGAGTCAGCCAGAATGTATAAGTAGGTCATCCGCTTTAGCGCTTTCAAAATAAAACCCTCCTAACGTTAACAATTTTTCACTGCAAGTCCATAATGGAGATCTACGCTGCCAGACTCCTCTCCCGGAAGGGAGGGAAATCTGGCAAACGAGACTAGGGGGGATCATATTTGGACGAGAAGAGCTGCCTGCTATTGGTCTGTGATCGGCGAGCTGCGTGATCACTGGACAGGCCACCTGTCAATCACGTCCCAAAACATAGACCACTTTATCGCCTATCTTATTCTAAATGGGGCCATAATTTACTAAATGAACACCATACTGGGCCTTTGAAGAAGCTTTGAAACTAGCGAATGAGACCATGAACTCATTAGGAAAGTGTTGACTGAGGTAATAAATCAAGAAGGGTCATTTTCCCATTGACTTCTATCCAATCAGACTTCTTTTTGCAACCATAGACTAAACGGATGAGTTATAAATTATAAAGATTCACCCCTGTAAAGTTGTCATGAATGGTGAAATTAGCTATACTGTAGGCTATGGAACAAAACCGTTTTTTGAACCAGGCTGTAAACATTTTGCTGTAAAGTCGGGCATTTTAATATCGGGTAAATGGGGAATGACTCTTTTGCAGCCAGTCTCAAGTGGCCATTCGAGGAACTGCAGTGGTACTATTTTTTTCAGAATCGAAGGTTAGGGCTTGGGACACACCGACATATGGACGGACGCGCGCGCGCGCACACACTGACACGCACACACTGACACACACACACACACACACACACACACACACACACACACACACACACACACACACACACACACACACACACACACACACACACACACACACACACACAGGTTCAGGTGCATGTGTATATTTTTTGTTTGTGTGTACATGTGCGTTGTAGCCAGGAGAGAGATTGATGGGATATGAATGTATCTTACCCTCCTCCGTGGTTCTCCGGGGGGTAACGGTCAAGGTCAACCTCGGTACCCGGCAGAGGGTGCATGGGTGGGGGGGGCAGGGGCATGTTAGCCCAACATGTCCCATTTGATTTAGAGGCCTTTGTTCCACCCTTCACCTTCTTCTTCTTCCCAGCCTTTCCACCTGAGGGGAGGCAAAGAGGGAGGGAAGTTTGGTCTTACCAATACTGACAAATCCATACTGTGACAAAGTCTACTGTGCTGGGAGTTTTAATGAGCCAATTCTACACTTGATTCACACACACACAGACACACACACACACACACACACACGCGCGCGCACAAAAGCACCACACAGAGAGGCGGCACTGCCTTGAAAGTTCTCTTATATCGTATGCAGCTATCTTAACTTTTCCAATTCTATCTCCTACCTAGTGCTCATTATTTCTTCTTTCTGTGTGCTGACAGAGCAGTAGGACATTTTCCTAATGTTGGCATTTCTTAAATAGGCATCAAAAGCTGAGGCTCACCGCTTTAGGTTGCTCGCGTACACTTCCCACACTTGCTCGTCTTTATCTCTCAGGTAAGGCTGACAGTTTGCTGAGCACACAGCCTGTAAGCACATAGCTACACAGACTACTGGCAGAGCAGTGACTACAATATGCCTCCACTACCGCGCTAATTGTATATATACAGTATAAAACTCAGAACACTAAAGAATGCCTGCCCTTGCTAATCAAATTAATCCAAAGATATGTGGTGTAGTTCTCTGACATTTCTGGGATAGAGTAGCTCCCAGGGCTGAGGGAAAAATGTGATGAAGACAGAGGAGTAATTAACAACAATATCCTCAGGGTCCATTTTCAATGAATATGCAAATATGCCCTCCCGTCCATTCTGCTCTTTTCCTGGCTCTACTTTTATGCCTTGTAGTGTTCACAGAAATAAAACCCTATTTCTAGTATTTGCCATTTTCAAATCACGCTATTTTCAAATCTTATCTGTTTTAATCCCTCTCTCCATTCTAATACTGGGCATCCAACCAGTGGTCCAATCCTCCAGGCACACACAGACAAGCATGCAACATTCAATATGTAAAATGGCCATGGAATCATTCATTTGAATTTGCCACTTGTATGTGCAGTTTTTAGCTCAAAATTCAAATTCAAATTCAATAATTTGACGTTTCATACCGGTAGTATTGACATGTCATTTAAAAGTTTTTTTTGCTTTATTCAAATGATGATGCAAATTGGACAATTAAAATGGATTTCCCGAACTGCATACATGTATATACAGTATGTTTCATGTGATTATGCAATAATGGTGTCAACATTATAATGGCTTAATTTTAATTAATTGCCATTTACCTTATAGTCGGTTTTAACATAAACATTTTAAATTGGACCCCTGCCCACTTCCTGTTGCAGTGTTTGCAAGTGCAGTGGGCCATTTTGTGTCGAAAAGGCAGGCTAAACACAGGTGCAAGCAAAACACTAATGAGGGTTTCCAATTTCCATGAGTGAAGTTAGAAACCCTCATTAGTGTTTTGCTCGTACCTGTGTTTACCATGGATGTATTAAAATAACTGGATAGGGGACCTGCCACGCCCACCCATGCATTCGGACGGAGGTAGCTCATTGGCGCATGAAGCCATCATGGGGGCTTTTTCTTCCTGGTTTTACTTCCTGCCTATGCAGCCCAAGGCGAAGTGCGCATGTGTGCCATGACGTGTTCCACGACGTCTCCCACCCCTCCCACCCATGGATTGTATTACAAGAAGAAAATACCCCCGTATACGGCTCTTAGTGGCTTCTGAAGAAAAAAATGCCCCATAAAAAATTAGTTGATAATTAAAAGAGTCGTTTTATACTTTGAGTGACACCCGGAAAAAATTCCCCTGGGTTTAACAGCTGCCGGAGTCCCCATGCAAGTGGATGGGAATTTTCCTTTCTGGGCTGCATGGCGTCACGTGACTTGCAATACAGAGCTTCGCCAGCATGTTCAAATGGCTTCAAAGCCCAGCGCTATTCCTGGGGGCTTGGTGTTTACCCTGCCTTTTCTAGACAAAATGGCCCCCGTGAAAAGGGTCTATTGCAAATGCATTTTGAGAGGACTGCACCATCATCGTCAAAGTACATGTAGCTCACAAGGTGGGAAAGGAGAGAAGACGGGGAGCTCTGTGAAGCTCGCCACAATTTCATTTCTGGTTCTGTCGCCGAAGCACATTCTCTTTTCAAAATAAAAGCCTGATGAGACTGCCACTTAAAATGTGTTTACATAATCATAGAACAAAATATTCTGGGGGTCTTGAAAGATTAGTGAATATAATCAAAACTGCTGGCGGTGGCTGGAAATTAAAAAATAATACGCCGGCGGGGGGAAAGGGCTAAATGAAATGTCAGTAATAGTATAGGAAATGTCAATTGGAAATTACATTATTGAATTAGAATTTTCATCTTCAGCCAAAAACTGGACAAGTGGCAAATTTAAATTCAAATGTAGAATCACATGGGCATTTTACATATTACATTTCCATTTGAATTATGCTAGCAATACACTTCCATATGCATGCTCCTCTGATTCCCCCATGCCTCGTACCGCTGCAAGGGCGTCTGTCGGTCAGCGAGTAGCCCAGGTTGGCTATTTCCTGCTGGGCCTGGAGAGACGCCTTCCAGCGGGGGTCTGGCCTGTCCACCGCCAGCTCATGGAAGCTGTTGGACTGCAGTATCTGAGTGGTGGCGTAGGGGGTGGGCTTACCGCCTCGTGCTGGGCTGCTGTAGCCTGCCTTCCCCATGAAGTCAATACTGCTGTAGATGGCACCGTCAGACAACATGGTGCCCATCTTTTCCACTGCTGTGGACGGTAAAACATCTGAGACCAGGCGGGAGTGTGACAGAGTGAACAGGCAGAGGGAAAGGGCATCATGGAGGGATAAGTTGACATGAAGTTAACGATCTTTAAGGTCATTAACACTCCCCGCTGCTCTGGCAGTCTGCATTAGTTAAACACAGGTCTCAAATGGACTGGATATAAATGAAAGTCATTATCTAGCACTGTAATTAGCATGCAACACACTGTAGAAGCCTGGTGTAATGCTCACAGAGAGGGACACTCAAACAGAGCTAACCTTCAGCTCTAACGAGCTTAAAGCCCCAATCAGTAACTTTTTCACCTTAATATAAGAGCTTTTTAGTCATTGAAGATGGTACAGTGTAGGGCTGCACGATATTGGAAAAAACTGACATTGCGATATTCCCCGCCCATGCGATATATATTGCGATATGAAAAAATACAGATTTTCACCAGATTACCAGAATAGCTCTATTTGAAAGAAAATAATATTTCTAGAATGATTGGGATGATTTTGAAGAGGAGTCCATCTGATTTTGGAGGGGAAATTAGGTAGGCTATTTTTTAATGTTTCTCAACCACTGGGCTGTGACCTACTGGTAGGCCTCAGAGCATCATCTATCAGGGTGCATACACATTTTGACCAATGGATTTCCATGACTTACATACATGAAAAAGTGAGTGAGTTATGACATTCTACTTTAAAATGTCACTAGCCTATACTTCACTTAGTGTAATGCAGGCAGCCTTTAAAACCAGGGAAAGACAACATGTATGCTGTATCACCATATTACCATCCAACATCTAAGACCATATAGTCTCAAATCACAATATGGATATAAATTTGATATATTGCCCACCCCTAATATTGAGTGCCAGAATCTACCTCCCAATGATGCTATTTGCAGAAAAACATTACCGGTAGATTTAATTGATTATAATCACTGCTTTCAACTTCTTTCGTTCTTCTAACATTTCAATAAATCAACAATGAAACACCGCTGCCACTTCACACACTTGGTCTGACCCCCCTCCAGAAACTACCAAGTGGTACGCTCCGCATTTGGGGAGTTCCGGTTTTTGAGCGCACGCAGGGCAGTACAGAGAGACGATTCACATGCAGCCGACCGGTGACAAACAATTCATTCGTGAAAAGTAATAAATATAATTGTCTTTTTATTTTCACCTACATGTTTTGTGTAAATGAGTCGCTATGTATGATTAACTCTACCGTAACGTTACTGCTATCATGTGATGCAACATCAGAGACTGAAGGGGAGAGACAGCCGCAGTGATAACACGGACAACTTCTCAGTAATCACTTTAGCCTTCGTGTCATAAGTTGCGGTCTTGCTTTTTGGTGTTTCAAGAGTAAATATCTCCACTCCATGGACATGAGTTACAGCAGCCAGCCTGCTGTATACTAGTGCGCTGCAAGCTGTGGACAAGTCCGCCTCCGCAATCACATCGTTTACAGACGGGCTACTGTCAGCAACCCAACATAAGCACAAACAATTCAATTGAGCTCTGTGCATGTTTGTTGTGTTGAAGCTAAGCACTAAATGAATGAGTAGCCTACAGTAGCGGGGCGTCTCTCTCCTTTGAGAGAACCTGCATTTCACTCAGTAGGCTACCCCTAAAGTGAGAGTTTATCAAGCAACATGTCAAGTTAATTTGCTTTTGACATCGCACGTCCTGCGATGTGACTATCGCGCATGCGCACATTGCGATGACGATGTGTAAACGATATATCGTGCAGCCCTAGTACAGTGACTTGTAACAGGGAGAATGTCGCCTCTATTGGTCACACACCGCCCTCCAAAGGCCTCTCCTGGGACTAAGCACTTTTGTACCGGTGTCCCGGAGGCAGCATGTACGGCATACCGCGCATGCGCTGTACAGCGGAAGCGCTGTGTTCAGGAAAACAAGGAAGTAACTCTTGCTACTGTAACTTTGCTACAAAAATGACGTTTCACGTAACTATGGATTATTACTTCATCACGTTGTGAGTACCCGATGTCACAACATGTACATAGAGCTTTCTGATGCTGTCTTTTCTTGACTTTGAACGGCAATATCAATACCGATACTATTGCACCCAGAGGGTGCAGTTTCTCCAATAGCATTATGGGAAGGATTATGCAGGAAGGATTTAGTCAACATGGTTCTCATTTCCAAGTAGTCACGCTTTGGGTTGGTGATCCGGTCCAGAATACCAACCACAAGCATTAGTATGGGAATGAGAACCATGTTGACTCAATCCTCTTTGTGGAGTTCTCTCTCCTGATTGGATAAAGTGGGATGGGATAGCACAACATTTTCTCTTCTGTTTAGTGTGGGAGAGTGGGAGACGCATGTTACTGGCCAAACACTCTATATCAGTGATTGCTGTCAGAATATAGAGCTATGAAACACAAACAACAACAACGCTTACAGCAGCTTCATGCCAAATATAGGGCTTGTCAAATTCAATTAGTAAAATAATGTCCTCAAAGTTTATTTTCACGCGTTTATAAATGTGTGCGTGACTTCCTGTCACTGCGCTTCCCAAAAGATTAGTAGCAAACCGACTGCGCAGGCTAGACATTGCTCAAACTGTATTTTCCATCACTTATAGCCCGTCTCTAAAGTATGTGTCTTACAGTACCTCCACGCCCAAAGTTACTGCTGCCCTTTGGACTCCCTAAGCCCCCGTTAGCTGGGAGGCTGGTGGAGGGCCAGGAGTCAGCCAACCAGGGGAGGCCGGGGTCACCGGCTTTCAACAGACCAGGTCGACTGGGAAAGGATGGGTTTAGAGAGATAAGGGAGGGAGTGATGGAGAGAAAGACAGAGAGAGGGAGGGCAAGAGAGACATTGTTAGATATCCAGCCCAACAATATTAGGCCTACTCTTTTTTTCTGGCTGCATCAACACACCAAAGTGGTGTGAAAGCTAATTCAGCATATTGGCTCTGGTGGAGCAGCCTAGTGCACAGGCGACAATAAACAACAGAGAGACATAACGTGGCAAGTCTATAAATCAGGCTTCTGCCACCTCTAGACTCCACCAGCCCTAACTCTCCCTGGAGAAACACGGCAGGCCTAAATACACATTAAATCCACTTTAGAGCCCTAGCACCACAGAAATTTACATTTTAAATTGAGAATCATGGACACCCTCTGGCAAATGGGCTACAGTGGTGCACTGTCTCCATGGCAACAGAGACAGAAAAGCCCATTAGGTGGTTTTGGAAAGCTACCACGTCATTTTTGTCTCCGTGAAATACAACAGTCATAAAAAGGGAAGTTGTGGGCAGGAATTCAGGAAAAAAACAAAACAACAACAACAGTGACCGCATCCTATCAACTGCTGGTAAAGTGATCAAACAGGCACATGCCCCTGTATGCATTAGTCTAATTAACGTGCTACTACACAAATGCCTTTTCCACGGAGCCCGGCTCGCCAAGTGCCGAGGGAATTGTACACAGCTGACTTGTGATGGCTCAAAGGTGTTTAAACAATTATTTGAATAATTTCCAGTTTTAAATACACAAGCATATTCAAGCATATGCATACATTTACATACATTTACTTAGACACTCATCCCAACACCAAATACAACACAATAATACATTATGCATGCATACACACACACACGCACACACACACACGCACACTATGGAGATCCAAACGACTCAATACACATGCGCAGCTATCAACTGAACGCGTCACACACGCATGCTTTGACGCCTGTGTAGCAAAGCAACGCTTGACGTGTCATGTAGTGTCATACGCACACGCACACACACACACACACACACACACACACTCACACACACACACACACACACACACACACACACACACACACACTCTCTCTCTCACACACACACACACACACACACACACACACACACAGACACACACACACAGGCACGTACACACACAGGCCTCTATCTTCCGACAGGCGCTATCCCTAAATAGCGCTTTGCGCACTGTTTGCGCGTGCCTTAAGGCACGAAAGATAGCGTTCCGCCTTGCGCCGCCCGCCAGGTGTTCTGCTGAGTTTTGCTCCCCCGCCGAGCAGCAAAAAAAAACATCCCCACCTCACGGGAGCTACTTGTAATGATTTATACAGAAATGTAACTGATTCAAAGTGATATAATTGTCTGGTAGCTCCCTGATTTCTAAGTTAAAACAGACCCGAAATATGTTGGGGATGCAATTCTCGGCGGGCATGCGTAAACGTTCACGGCACCTGTCGCAAGCGCAAATTAGAGCTGTGCCAATTCTGCCAAAAATTATCTGCGCCCCAAAATGCCTGCGCAAATGGGATTTGGGCGGTCTTAACTACCAGAATTATTCACAGGCGTGGCCAGGCAAGGCTGGGCATTACGTCAATCAAAACCAATCAGATTCCCGTCTCGCAATGGTTGTTTGCGCGAGGTTGCCTCGCCGAAGGCATGCAATATGCTGTAATTCTCTCCATGCGTAATAGAGTGTACTCACTCGTGCGAGGACAGAGGGAGCTTATTGACAGATCGTCTGTGGTGCCAATGACCCTTCGGGTTATGAAGGTAAATAGCCTATGTCCATTGTCCCACAAGTGTTCTCAATTAATTTCCCTCTTTGCGATGTGATAAAAGTTTCTCAGTGAGTTATAGTTGATTGCCTCACTGAATTATCTGCTAATCCCCAATTTTAGCAGCATAATTTGATGTCTTGGCGTGGCAAGGCTGTGCTTAATGACATATGCAAAAGAAATTCCACTTTCCACTCCGCAAATACCTCTCAGCCGTAATCTCCCTGCAGAGCGCCCAGCGCAGAGAGGTATTTGCGCGTAAGAGGTCCTTTTCAAAGCTCTTAGTGCAAAGTAATTGCGCGCTGCTGACGATAGGGTAACGCCATCTATCCCACATTTTAGCGCTGAAATGCCTGCTTTGGCATGGGGCAGCCAATGCCCAGTACAATTATCACAGGCATGCGCTTGTGTCCGCCCCCACTTTGCATTGCGCACGGCGTTAAACGAGCGCAAACGCAAAATTAGCGCTTTTGGGAAGATAGAGGCCACTGGGTGTAGGCATCACACTTTTTATTTTGAGTGTATTATTTGGAACATTTGTTTTGGCTCTGGGCTTATCTGCGTGCTTAGGTGTGAAAGGAGAAAGGAAGTCTTTCAGTCTATCCCTTTCTCCAAGGCCAGTTCTCCACACACAGTCATCTCCTTGCTTCATTACCTAGTGAAACTGGGTGATATTTGGTGTAGGTATGCTTCACTCTCTGCCAGATAGGACGTTCTCATGCCCACCAAGTGGAGTCCGGGGGTCCAGTCCCTTTGTTATATCCTGTTTGTTATATCCTACCCCTACTCTCACTCTGCCTCTCCCCTCCTCCCGCGACCTCTCACTCTGCCTCTCCCCTCCTCCCGCGACCTCTCACTCTGCCTCTCCCCTCCTCCCGCGACCTCTCACTCTGCTTCTCCCCTCCTCCCGTGACCTCTCACTCTGCCTCTCCCCTCCTCCCGCGACCTCTCACTCTGCCTCTCCCCTCCTCCCGCGATCTCTCACTCTGCCTCTCCCCTCCTCCCGCGACCTCTCACTCTGCCTCTCCCCTCCTCCCGTGACCTCTCACTCTGCCTCTCCCCTCCTCCCGCGACCTCTCACTCTGCCTCTCCCCTCCTCCCGTGACCTCTCACGCTGCCTCTCCCCTCCTCCCGCGACCTCTCACTCTGCCTCTCCCCTCCTCCCGTGACCTCTCACTCTGCCTCTCCCCTCCTCCCGTGACCTCTCACTCTGCCTCTCCCCTCCTCCCGCGACCTCTCACTCTGCCTCTCCCCTCCTCCCGCGACCTCTCACTCTGCCTCTCCCCTCCTCCCGTGACCTCTCACTCTGCCTCTCCCCTCCTCCCGCGACCTCTCACTCTGCCTCTCCCCTCCTCCCGCGACCTCTCACTCTGCCTCTCCCCTCCTCCCGCGACCTCTCACTCTGCCTCTCCCCTCCTCGCACGACCTCTCACTCTGCCTCTCCCCTCCTCCCGCGACCTCTCACTCTGCCTCTCCCCTCCTCCCGCGACCTCTCACTCTGCCTCTCCCCTCCTCCCGCGACCTCTCACTCTGCCTCTCCCCTCCTCCCGTGACCTCTCACGCTGCCTCTCCCCTCCTCCCGCGACCTCTCACTCTGCCTCTCCCCTCCTCCCGCGACCTCTCACTCTGCCTCTCCCCTCCTCCCGTGACCTCTCACACTGCCTCTCCCCTCCTCCCGCGACCTCTCACTCTGCCTCTCCCCTCCTCCCCTCCTCCCGCGACCTCTCACTCTGCCTCTCCCCTCCTCCCATGACCTCTCACTCTGCCTCTCCCCTCCCCCCGTGACCTCTCACTCTGCCTCTCCCCTCCTCCCCTCCTCCCGCGACCTCTCACTCTGCCTCTCCCCTCCTCCCCTCCTCCCGTGACCTCTCACTCTGCCTCTCCCCTCCTCCCGTGACCTCTCACTCTGCCTCTCCCCTCCTCCCGTGACCTCTCACTCTGCCTCTCCCCTCCTCCCGTGACCTCTCACTCTGCCTCTCCCCTCCTCCCGTGACCTCTCACTCTGCCTCTCCCCTCCTCCCGTGACCTCTCACTCTGCCTCTCCCCTCCCCCCGTGACCTCTCACTCTGCCTCTCCCCTCCTCCCCTCCTCCCGCGACCTCTCACTCTGCCTCTCCCCTCCTCCCCTCCTCCCGCGACCTCTCACTCTGCCTCTCCCCTCCTCCCCTCCTCCCGTGACCTCTCACTCTGCCTCTCCCCTCCTCCCGTGACCTCTCACTCTGCCTCTCCCCTCCTCCCGTGACCTCTCACTCTGCCTCTCCCCTCCTCCCCTCCTCCCGCGACCTCTCACTCTGCCTCTCCCCTCCTCCCCTCCTCCCCTCCTCCCGCGACCTCTCACTCTGCCTCTCCCCTCCTCCCGCGACCTCTCGCTCTGCCTCTCCCCTCCTCCCGCGACCTCTCACTCTGCCTCTCCCCTCCTCCCGCGACCTCTCACTCTGCCAGCAAGCTCACAGGAACTGAGAGAGGAGCAGTGAACAGGAGAACATTACACCTGCACTAATTGGCACATCCAATTTCAAAGGAGTAATGAATGATTGAATCACCTGCTACAGTATGTCAATGAGCATGAAGCACGGAGATGAGTAAGCAGAGGAGTGTTGGAACATGTATGGAAAGTCCAAGCAATAATCGCGTAAGTGTAATTTGGAAAATCCTGGAGCGAAAAGTGTAAGATTAAGCACAGGTTTTTTTTATGGTTTATTATGGTAATTCACGTTGAAAAAACTAGAAAAACATCGTCCTGGCACCCAGAAACTCAAATAATCCTTAATTGTCTGTTAGTCCGGCTGCACGGTCATTGACTTCCATTAAAACCGCCTTTTTGAGACCTCCAGGAAATTCTTACAAAATTAATGTATTTCATTTTTTTCAGCGGGCATCCTGTACTAAATACCTTGAAATTTGACCTTAATATCTAACCTTGGGGTTGATTGAACATTTGGTTGAGTTACAAGGCTTCAAAATCCATTGCATAGTTTTCCCATTGACTTCAATGTTAATTTTGCAAAAAAACAAAAAAAAAAATTCGACTCCCAGCCACTTTCCCCAAAAATAATTATTTTTCTGATCTTACACCTCTCAGTTCGACTCAAGACATCAAATTTGTAGTTTCTATTGTGTTTGCCCCCCCCCCCCCTATTTCCCCAGCACATCACACAGCACAGCACAGCAACCAATTACATGGAGATTTACATGAAATATACCCTGCAGTTATCAATCATGGAAACATGGTCATATGACCTGGGAACGCGGATTTTCCGGTGCAAACTAATGATTTGAAGCTTGGCCCTTATTTGATTCCATAGGATGAAGCTCATTTGTGTTTCTTGTGAAAACTAGCTGGAAGTCGAAAATGGGCAGTTTCATGTTTTTTTTTTGTAAAACTTACCTAGTTGAAACTACATCGTATCTCCGCGCCCGTTCGTTCTAGAGACTCGTGACGAGCATTTTCGGAATCGGCGTCAAAAAGTGACTCTAGATGTGTAATCTTGTCGCGATCCATGCCGTTCTAAGAGGTTTCAATGACTTCCGCGTTGAGACACGCAAAAGCGGCGAGGCGCAGCGGGCCACAGTAACATCCGATGCCCACGAAGGAGCGCCTTGGGCGGCGGAGGCGGTCAGAGCGTCATCCATGGAGGCCAGTTCTGTGCTACCTCGCTCATGGCCTAAATGCTGTCGTTCAAGCGTGTGTTTTGAGCCGGATGTTCCAACTACGCATATGAGGTGGGAGGAATGGAATCAGGAACGGATATGGATCGATAAAAAATAAGAAAATACTTACTTATAAATATAAAAAACAAGTACTAATATCAAGATCCATGAAAGTTAAAAAAATGCAAATTTGCAATTCTCAAAAGATGGAAGGTGGAATAAAATAATTCTTCCGTGAAAAATGTGACCAATCCATAGCTATGATAATCCCACCACAGCGCCACCAGGTGGCATTCATGGGAAGGGAAAAAAATAATATTTTGTGTTTTCTACTGAAAATTTTATTGTACAGTAA
>NC_139623.1:102742074-102747074 GCF_964638095.1 Poromitra crassiceps
TTAAGCATATTAAGTTAAGTTTCTGTTTTATCTTTGTTTAATTTGCCAAGGATCTTGGTTGGCAGCTGGCTGCATGGCCCCAGAGCCAATTGAAGATTGCTGCATCTTCAATTGGCGCCATTGGTTCTTCTCATTAATACAATCATTATGTTCTGACTGAGTGGATCATCTTCTCATTAAAACAATCATTATGTTCTGACTAATGACATTCTGACTGAGTGGATGAAATAACTACTCTGAACCCAATTTAGGAGCTGCAGAAAAACAATACCGTCTGTAGTAAATCCATGTAAGCAAGTCATTGGATTCCATAGCAGTGTACTGTCTGGAGCCTAAGCAGGTGGGCCATGACAGGACTGTCTTGTTTGCCACCTGGCCTGAGAGCAACCTGGCTACAGTGGCTTGAACACTCCAGATGGGCTTCGCTCTGGAGATGGCTGGGTAGAAATGCAGTGAACACACTCACAGTGTCATTTAGACAACAGTGTGTCATTTAGACAACAGTGTGTCATTTAGACAACAGCCTGTATTGTTAGACAGGATGTTCTAGTAGGAATATGGGAGAGCCTCCTTAGCTAGCTGGTCTGAGGCTGACCTCTGCCTCCCATTCTATACTTCCAACCTTGTAATCCTTCTCTGAAATAGAAAATAGAGATTTTCACTTTTTTGTAGAGGAGTCCATCTGATTTTGGAGGGTTTCTCAACCACTGGGCTGTGGCCTACTGGTCGGCCTCAGAGCAAAGTGAATGAGGGCTCGGAGTGAGCCCTTCTGCCCCCTTACCGTAAGGGAGCAGCTGTGGCCACTTATGGAAAGGGAATTGCCCACAATGCATAGCGTTGTGAGGTAAAAAACGGGGTTACCGGGAAAGGCCGCAAATATCTGTTAAACTAGAACGACCGCAACGCGGACTTATGCCTCCGCCATTAGTTCATTCTACAGTCCAAATCGCCATTTGAGGCAAATTGGAAGAAATTCCGTCAAGGCGCTCGTGAGATGTTGCGTTACAGAGCTTGAAAATTGGGTGTGTGAGGTCACAGTGACCTTAAACTTTGACCACCAAAATGTCCTTGAGTCCAAGTGGACGTTTGAGGCAAATTCGAAGAAATTCCATCAAGACATTCCTGAGATATCACGTTAACAAGCTTGAAAATGGAATGTGAGAGGTCACAGTGACCTTGACCTTTGACCTTTGATAACCAAAATGGAATCAGTTCATCCTTGCGTCCAAGTCGATGTTTGAGCCAAATCAGAAGAAATTCTATCAAGCCGTTCTTGAGATATTGCGTTAACGAATTTGGGAATGGCGTTCATGAGGTCATAGTGACCTTGAAGTTTGACCACCAGTAATCAGTTCATCCTTGAGTCCAAGTCGATGTTTGAGGCAAATCTGATGAAATTCCGTCAAGGCATTCCTGAGATATCACGTTAACAAGCTTGAAAATGGCGTTCGAGAGGTCACAGTGACCTTGACCTTTGACCTTTGACCACCAAAATCTAATCAGTTCATCCTTGAGTCCAAGTCGATGTTTGAGGCAAATCTGATGAAATTCCGTCAAAGCATTCCTGAGATATCACGTTAACAAGCTTGACAATGGCGTTCGAGAGGTCACAGTGACCTTGACCTTTGACCTTTGACCACCAAAATCTAATCAGATCATTCTTGAGTCCAAGTCGATGTTTGAGGCAAATTTGATGGGGGCCAACTAATTTCTCTGTCTCTTAAAGGAACACTCCGCCCATTTTCAACCAGCTTTGTATCATTAGAACATCAGTAGTATATCAGAAAACTGTAAACGGTTTTGAAGTCTGTCATTTAATTTGACAGTTATTGAGTGTTAAAGTGTGGACCAGTGACATCACTGGTCCACACTAACTCAAATTAATAACTCATTAACTCAAATCAACTCTCAAACTGTAAACGGTTTTGAAGTCATTCATCTAGTTTGACAGTTATTGCAAGTTGATTTGAGTTAATGAGTTATTCATTTGAGTTAGTGTGGACCAGTGATGTCACTGGTCCACACTTTAACACTCAATAACTGTCAAATTAAATGACAGACTTCAAAACCGTTTACAGTTTTCTGATATACTACCGTAAATTCCGGACTATAAGCCGCGGCTTTTTCCCCGTTTTTTGGCCTTTTTTGCCCCCTGCGGCTTATATAACGGTGCGTCTTATCTATGGATTTTTTCCAAAAAAAAAAAAAAAACTCTCTTTTTTTAGCACTCTTTCTAACTATAAATCCACTTCTGTTTTAATTTCCTCTCTTGCCCTCTTTTAACAACATAACATAACATAACATAACACAACACAGGTAAGCAGAAAGAAAAAGACGAAGCAATCACGCCATGAATGAGGAAATGACTCACCTGCTGGAGGCTGGAGATACACGCTTGGGCTAAACTTTTACTCCGTGAAACACTATCGATTAAGTCCGACATCGCTCAGAGGTTTTGAGCAGCTTGAAAACAAGTTTGAAAACGTGCAGAAGTCCATCCACTCACTCACTAAAGAAACTAAGGCAACCGTGAACAGAGTTTATAATGCGGAAAAGCGCATCCGCGCACTGGAGGACAAAAACAACACAGTGAGTCCGAAAATGGATAAAATGCAAAATCGAAACCCTGCACACGCAGGTTGATGACTTAATCAGCAGGAGTAAAAGAAATAACATTCGCCTGATCAATGTAAAAGAGGAGCTGAGATCGGTGACATGGACGCTTTCGTGGCAAAATCCTGTGTTACATCCTGGACCTGAAGGAAGGCGAGAAACCACCAGAGGTGGACAGGGCACACCGGGCGCCTCGGCCACGTCCAGACCCCGGCCTGCCACCGAGGGCCATCTTCATCTGCCTACTCCGCTGGCCCGACCGTCAACTCATCCTCCAGGCTGCGGGGAAGAAGCCCCTCACCTGGGAGGGTACGCGCTTTTTCGTCCGGGCAGGACCTCTCCGCGTTGGTGCAACAGAAACGCGCAACATACAACAGCATCATCGAGTCAATGGATATCGCTTTGGCGTACTGTACCCAGCGAGACTCGTCATAACCAGACCGGACTATCTTTAGCACTCTTTCTAACTATAAATCCACTTCTGTTTTAATTTCCTCTCTTGCCCTCTTTTCACCACACCGCGGACACTGTGTGCCCAGCGGCGGAACAAGAGCTCAAAGTGAAACTGCCGAATATCTTTTGAGTTGGACTGGTCAATAGTACTGTGAGTAACTAAAATAAAAAAATAAAAAACGGAATTCTCTCTTCTTTAGCACTCTTTCTAACTATAAATCCACTTCTGTTTTAATTTCCTCTCTTGCCCTCTTTTCACCACACCGCGGACACTGTGTGCACTGTAAAAAAAACAAAAAATACCACAATGTGTGATTTTGTCTGGGGATTAGTGACCTGACTTTTGTTTTGTTGAAATGTTAATAAATGGGAGCTTCCCCAAACAGCGATCTCTTTCCCGACATTCCTCTCTGTGCACGAACCCTTTCATATGGTAATTAAACATCAAAACACCCGCGGCTTATAGACCGGTGCGGCTTATAGAAGAAAAAAATAGTCACCTTTGAAGGTGCGGCTTATAGACCGGTGCGTCTTATAGTCCGGAATTTACGGTACTGATGTTCTAATGATACAAAGCTGGTTGAAAATGGGCAGAGTGTTCCTTTAAGATTGACTTGAATTCCCCCAGAGTTATGAGATTTGATAGTTTCAAGTCCTTCTGCACATCATTCCAGGTAGAGGGGGCAGACAATTTAAAAGCCTTTAGTTTTTACCCAGTTCAGTTCTGACTCTCGGGACCTGCATCCTGAGAGCGCAGGCCATGTCTGTGTTAGTGTCTGCGTGCATGCATGCGTTTCTGTGCATTAGTGGCTGGAGAGATTGGGGGGTGTCATATCATGCATTGCAGTCACAGTGTGTGTGTGTTTGGTTCGTGACATGGCAGCAGGGGTCCACCAAGGAGCAGGCAGGGAGATGAGCTTATGTCAAAGGAGACAGTTTGAGCCCAACACCACACAGAGGCAAGGGCCTGTCACAGAGCCCCGCCCCCCGCCGTGCTGTCTGGCAGACCTGCTGCAGCGCACAGATGCAGCACGGTGCGTGTGTGG
Organism: Poromitra crassiceps; assembly: GCF_964638095.1. Classification (NCBI taxonomy): domain Eukaryota; kingdom Metazoa; phylum Chordata; class Actinopteri; order Beryciformes; family Melamphaidae; genus Poromitra; species Poromitra crassiceps. Next base: position 102,746,187 of record NC_139623.1, read on the forward strand.
GTGCTTCTACTGGAAATGCCATTATTTATCAGTATCTAGGCATGAAACCATTATTTATCAATATCTAGGCATGAAACCATTATCTATCAGTATCTAAGCATGACACCATTATCTATCAGTCTCTAGGCACGAAACCATTATCTATCAATATCTAGGCATGAAACCATTATCTATCAGTATCTAGGCATGACACCATTATCTATCAATATCTAGGCATGAAACCATTATCTATCAGTATCTAAGCATGACACCATTATCTATCAGTCTCTAGGCACGAAACCATTATCTATCAATATCTAGGCATGAAACCATTATCTATCAGTATCTAAGCATGACACCATTATCTATCAGTCTCTAGGCACGAAACCATTATCTATCAATATCTAGGCATGAAACCATTATCTATCAGTATCTAGGCATGACACCATTATTTATCAATATCTAGGCATGAAACCATTATCTATCAGTATCTAAGCATGACACCATTATCTATCAGTCTCTAGGCACGAAACCATTATCTATCAATATCTAGGCATGAAACCATTATCTATCAGTATCTAGGCATGACACCATTATCTATCAATATCTAGGCATGAAACCATTATCTATCAGTATCTAAGCATGACACCATTATCTATCAGTCTCTAGGCACGAAACCATTATCTATCAATATCTAGGCATGAAACCATTATCTATCAGTATCTAGGCATGAAACCATTATCTATCAATATCTAGACATGAAACATTATCTATCAGTATCTAGGCATGAAACCATTACCAGTATCGATGTCTAGGCATGACACATTATCTATCAGTATCTAGGCATGAAACCATTACCATTACCTATCATGTATCTAGGCATGAAACCATTACCATTATATATCATGT